>NW_007210674.1:0-12846 GCF_000164805.1 Carlito syrichta | reverse complement strand
GTGTGTGTGTGTGTGTGTGTGTGTGTGTGTGTGACTTTTTAATAATAGCTTATCCTGACCAGTGTGAGATGGTATCTCATTGCAGTTTGATCTGCATTTCTGTGAATAATGATGCTGAGCATTTTTATATGCTGTTGGCTACTTGGTGTGTGTCTTCCTTTAAGATGTGTCTGTTAATGTCTTTTGCCCACTTTTTAATGGGGTTATTTGCTTTTTTTTTCCCCTGTTGACTTATTTGAGTGACTTACAGATCCTGGATGTTAAGTCTTTGTCAGATGTGTAGTTTGCAAATATTTTTTCTCATTTGTGAGTTGTCTCTTCACTCTCTCAGTGGTTTTGTTGGCTCTGCAGAAACTTTTTAGCTTGATTAGGTATCACCTGTCAATTTTAATTTTTGCTGCATTTGCTTTTGAGTACTTGGCCATGAAATCATTGTCTAGGACAATATTCAGTAGTGTTCCCTATGTTTTCTTCTAATATTCTTATAGTTTGAGGTCTCACATTTATGTCCTTGAGCCATTTGCAGTTACTTTTTGCATATGGTGACAGGTAGAGGTCCAATTTCATTCTTCTGTGTATGGTTAGCCAGCTTTCCCAGCACCATTTGCTAAAGAGGATTTGTTTCCCCAATGTTTGTTTTTGTTGGCTTTGTCAATGTTGAACTCGTTGAAGTTCTATGGTTTTATATCCAGGTTCTCTAACCTGTTCCATTGGTCTATGTGTCTATTTTTGTACCAGTACCATGCTGTTTTGGTTAGTGTAGCCTTGTAGTAAAGTTTGAAGTTGAGGAGTCTCATAATATCAGTTTTATTTATTATATTTTTTTGTTGAGGATTACTTTAGCTATTCAGGCTCCTTTTTGCATTCATATGAATTTAAGTGTTGTCTTTTCTGGGTCTGTGAAAAGTGTTGCTGATTATTCGATAAGGATTGCATTGAATGTGTAGATTGCATTGGGAATGTGTGTTTTGTATTTCTCTTTGTAAAGATCTTTCACTTCTTTTGTTAGATAAATACTGAGGTACTTTGTGTGTGTGCAGCTGCTGTGATTGGGTTATGGTTTTTTATTTGGTTTTCAGCCTGCTTGTTGTTGGTGTATAGAAATACACTAGCCAGGTTCACTCTGCAGTTACTCTTTCCCTGCTTAGGAGCTGGCCACCAGGCTCTGCTGGCAGAAGCTGCATTCACAGCAGTTAACCGGGCACAGGCTTTGCTCCCCATTCCACTTGAGCTCTGGTTGTCTGCCACTCAGCCCTGACACTTCTCCTGTATGGGACCAACAACTCACACATGGCTGTCAGGGGGTGAACTGATCCAAAGTGTCTTAGAATCACTATCCCACTCTCCTTCATCAAGAAGGGCTTCAGGTCCTGTGCGAGCCTAGTGCATGGTGGGGGATAAGGTGCCCAGATTCTTGCATCTGCCATCACATTCTGGTCACTATGTGTTCAAAGAGAACTTTGCTGGGTCCAGGGTGCTTCACCATCTAAAAGTATTTGGGATGATTCTCTCTATTTGTGTCTGGGTCCTCACTCTCTGCCTTACTCAGAAAGAGAGATGCTGGTCTGCTACTCCACAGTGGCCATTTTGAATCTTCCCTCGTATTTTCCTATTTGGATACTTCTAATTTCTTTCTCCTGCCTTATTTCTCTGGTTAGGACTTCCAGTGCTATGTTAAATAGGGGTGGTTGCACTGGACATCCTTGTCTTGTTCCAGTTCTTAGAGAGAATGCTTCCAGGTCCTACCCATTATATATGATGTTGGCTGCAGGTTTGTCATAGAAGTTTCTTATTATTTTGAGGAAGGTTCCTTCAGCGCCTAGATGTTTGAGTGTTTTTTGTGTTAATGTCAAGAAGGGATGTTGGATTTTATCAAATGCTATTTCTGTGTCTGTTGAGATAATCATGTGGTTCTTGGTTTCATATCTGTTTATGTGGTGGACTACATTTATGGATTTGTGTATGTTGAACCAGCTTTCCATCCTGGGAACTAAGTCTATCTGGTTATGATGGATGATCATTCTATTGTTCTATTGGATGTGATTTGCTAGTTTCTTGTTGAGAATTTTTGCATCTATGTTTGTCAGGGGAATTGGTCTATAAGTTTCTTTCTTTGTTGAGTCTTTTCCATTTTGGGGTATCCGGGTGATATTGCCTTCACAGAATAAGCTAAAGAGGATCTTTTTCTTCCCAATTTCCTAGAATACTTTCAGTAGAATTGGTATCAGTTCTTCTTTGTACATCTGGAAGAATTCAGCTGAAAAACCATCTGGTTTAGGGTTTTCTTCATTGAGGGGGTATCTCATTACTGAATCAATTTATTGGATTGTTATCAGTCTTCTTAGCATTTCAGATTCTTCCTGTTTCAATCTTGGGAGATTGTGTGGTGCCATGAGTACATCTATTTCCACTATATTTTCTAGCTTGCATACAGATGTTCTTAGCTGTCTCTGACAATCTTTTGTATTTCTTCAGGGTCAGTTGTAGCATCACCTTTCTTGTTTCTGCTTGTGTTTATTCAAACTTTCTCTGTTTTTTTTTCTTTGTTTGTTTTTTGTTTTTTTGGTTAATCTGCCCAAGGGTCAGTCTTATTTATCCTTTAAAGAACCAACTTTTTGACTCATTGATACTTTGTATTTTTTTTGGTCTTTATTTCATTTATCTTTTATTTTATTTTGATAATTTCCATTCTACTAGTTTGGGGATTGGATTACTCTTATTGTTTGAACTCTCTTAGGTGCTTGAGATCTTTTTTCTCAATGTGTTATAAGTGTATACATTTATAAGGGTTATAAACTTCCCTTTCAGCAATGCTTTCATGGTATCCCAAAGGTTTTGGTATTTTGAAGTATGTTGTTTAATTTCTATGTTTTTCAGGTGTTCCTGTTGGTAATTATATGTATTTTTGTTATGCTGTGGTCTGAGAAGATGCAGTATGATTCTGACCTTTCGAAATTTGTTCATGCTACATTTATGGCCAAGTATGTGGTTGATTTTAGAGTATGTTCCATGTGTGTTGAGAAGAATGAATGTTCTGATGGTTGTTGGGTGAAGATGTCTATTAGATCTACTTGGTCCAGTGTTGAGTTACAGTTCTGGATGTCTTTGTAAGTTTTCTGGCCTTGATGATCTATCCAAAACTGCTAGCAGGGTATTAAAGTCTCCAACTATTATTGTATGACTATCTATGTCCTCTCTTAGATTAATTAGCAATATTTAGAATTCTATGTCCTCCTATTGGGTGCATACACATTCAATGTGGATATTTCTTCTTTGTGAATTAAGTCCATTATCATTATGAATTGCCCTTCACTGTCCTTTTTGACTATGATTGGCTTAAAGTCTGTTTTATTGGACATAAGAGTAGATACCCCTGACCTTTTTGTTTCCCATTTGCCTGGACAATCTTTCTCCAGTTCTTTACTTTGAGCCTGTGTGTGTGCCATTTGCAGTGAGGTGGGTTTCTGAAGGCAGCAGAAATATGGATCATGCTTCACTGTCAAATTTGCCACTTTATTCAATTTACCGCTTGTACTTTTCGAGTGGCATGTTCAATACATTAACAGTTAAGTTCATTATTGATATGTGAGTGCTTGTTCCCATCATTGTTACTGAGAAGTCTGCTTTACGTTCCGGGCATTGTGGTTGGTTTGTATGGTCTACAAAGTCTGTGTTTACCTATATTTTTGCAGTGGGTGGAACTGTTCTTTCATTTCTGTACTTAAAACTTTCTTAAGTATCTCCTGAACACTGGTTTGGAGGTAATATATTCTCTTAGGGATTGGATGTCTGGGGAGGATTTTAATTCTCCTTCATTAATGAAACTTAGCTTGGTGGGGCAGGAAATTCTTGGCTAGAATTGCTTTCTTTTAAGAATGTAAAAGATTGGTCCCCATTCCCCTCTGGCTTATAAGATTTCTGCTGAGAGGTTTGCTACAATTTTGATGTGTCTCCCTTGGTAAGTGGTCTGTCCCTTCTCTCTAACTGCCTTTAGGATTTTTTCTTCCATACTCATCTTGGCAAGCCTGGTTATTATGTGTCTTTGAGATGATCTCATGTAATACTGCACAGGAATTCCCTGAATTTGTTGTATCTGCACAGCTGCCTCTCTAGCAAGATAGGGGGAGTTTTCTCAAATGACAACTTGGAAGGCTTGTTCCAAGGTATTCTCAGTTTCCTCTTCTTTCTTGGGAATGCCAATCAGCCATAGATTCATTCTCTTTATTTAATCCCTGACCTCTCATAGGCTTTTCTCATTTTCTGTAATTCTTTTCTCCTTATTTTATAAGACTGGGTTAATTCAATAATTTGAATTTCAGCCTCTGAGAGTCTTTTCTCTGTCTGATCAAATCTGCTGTTAAGGCTCACTGTTGTGTCTAGAAATTCCAGGAACAAATTCTTCATTTTAGATGTTTAGTTTGGTTCTTTCTTCAAATGGCCAAGTCAGTTTTCCCTTCCTGCACCATTTTCATGGCCAGGATGACTCGGGCATCCACTTTCTCCTGGATCTCATTGAGTCTTTTTGCCACTCATAATCTGAATTCTGTGTCTGTCTTCAGGGACAAGTCATTCTGAATATGGTCCATTACTTGAGATCTTTGTGGGTATGGAATCATTATGGCTTTGGGGATTGTCAAAAATCTTGGCTGGTTCTTCTTCATCTATGAGGGCATTCTCTTATTTATTTATTGTGGCTATTATTGGGATGACAGTTTGTATTGTTTTTCTTACTTGCTCTCTCTCCTCTGGTCTTCCTGTGGAAGGGGCAGAAGTGCCAGGGAGGCTGGCAGGCTGGAAGGAAGGCTGCAAGTACTGCAATGTGTGGCAGGGCAAATCCTGTCTTCCAGATCAGGTACTTCCTCTCCCTATGGCATCACTGGCAATGTGTGGCAGGGAAAATCCTGTCTTCCAGATCAGGTACTTCCCCTCCCTATGGCATAACAAGGGCCGGGGGTCCTGGCTGGCTGGGAGTTCCAGTGTCTTCTTCCATAGCTCATGGCCCATCAGCAGAAGTGGCAGGCAACCAGGAGGAGCCCTGTGGCTCAACTCTGGCACACATGTTCTGGTGGGTATAGCGTGGCCTCCTGCCATCTATGTGAGTCTGCTCCTCTCACACAGGAGTACAAGGCAGGCCTCAGTCTTTCCAGGAGAGACCTGACATTTCTCCTTCAGTCCATGAGTGGGTGGAGCTGATGCTGCTGCACTATGCAGAGGTGCCCCACCTCCTAGTTCCCACCCTGCTCTGTAGGAGATGCAGTTACAGTGATGGCAAGCTGCACTGGCAGCCCGGAACTGGGGCTGGGATGGACACATTCGTTTGTGTGCTAGGAACTTCCATGAGGATGGAGTGGGGAGTAGAAATGAAGGTTAAAATGGGGGAAGAATGGTGAAAGCTTAGCAATCAAAGAGAGAGCCTTCTCTAAGGAGAGCCAGTCATCCAAGTCCCGCCTCACCCAAGCCAAGTCTGATCTAATCTGGAGTAATGTCATTTTCTAAGGCGTTTCATCTGTGAAGAACTCAGGGCCTGGTAGAAGAGTTTTCTGACTGCATCAGTTCTCACTGTCCAGTAATATCTGAGTTGTGCCTCAGAGGAATCTTTCCCAAGAAGGTAAGGGTTGCGGAAAGCAGCTCCAGGGTGAAGCCTTGAGAAGAATTTACAACTGGCCTGCATTTCAGAACAGGGCTCTAATCCCAGGGCGAGTGAGGGGGAATCAGAGACCTGGGGAAAGAGTCAGGCCAACAGAGGATGGGGCTTAGATTAAGAAACTCAAATATGCAGCCATGTGGGTTCTTATCCTGCTAAACTCATCCTGGGTATGATTCCAGCATACCCAGGCCAATGTCTTTTGAAACTCATAGTGAGGGGTGGGTGTATAAGTGTAGACAGGGGCTGACAGATGCTACTTATTTACCCTCCTCTTTCTATACGCTCCTGCCACTGCTCTCCACTTAACTTTTGTCTCGGAGAGGGAGCTGGCCTTCTTACAAGGACCGCCCTACAATTCTTCATCACTTGGGCAAAATTTCATCTTCCTCTATGGTTCATGCCATTTCACTCTATCCCTGACCGCTTGTTCCACTTTTTGTCATCTTTTGGCTTTAACTAACTCCTCACTATCCACAGAGTATTGAAGCTCCTACATTTTCTTCCATCCTTTATCATCATCATCCTTCGTGACCTAGAAGTCACCAGTATGTTGAACAATCAATTTAAGATTATGATGAACACACTGTGTGTCTTCTATGGTCCCTTCAAACTATATTAAGTGGGTGTAGTTTTTCCTTTGATCCAGAATAAAGATTTAAACATTGACGTCTCTAGTTACATTCAAGGAACCCAATCTGGTCACTTCCATTATGGAAAACAAGCCTCGATTCAGAAATTAAAACAGTTCATCCCATATAACAGTCAATATTCTGGATAAGATTTAGCAACCAAGTCTCCTCTCCTTCCCCAGCTCTTCCTGGCTTCAGGTTCGATTCTTCTACTCTGGGTCATTCTGCTAACCTCTCCCGTTTGCTTTGCCATTTGACTGCCCATGGAGTTCTTGGGGTTGGCTGTGTGAAGTGATGAAGGGTAAGGGATAAACCTGTTGCTATTTGGGTGAGTGTCTTCCAGGTCTGTGGGCTTGGGGGATGTTAACAAGCTGAGCCTCTTTTTTATGGGGCTCTCCAAAGGTTCCCACAGAATTCCTCTGTCCTGCAGAGCTCTCGGCCTGGCTGGTGGACCTATAATCTGTGTGGGCCCCTTACTCGGAGAAGCTGTGGGAATGGAGACATACCATTGTACTGCTTTGCTTTCATGGCCCTGCCACAAAAGCCTGCGGGGGGTCTGTCACCCTCCAGATTTTTCCACTAGGAATCAGTCTTCAATCCACACACTGCTGTCTCGGGTGGGTCAGGCAGCAGTTCTGTTTTTCTCACCTTCAGGAAATAGAGTTCAAAGCTCTCCTAAGGTTCTTCTTGTCGGGTTTGGGATTAGAAAGTAGAACCGTTTAACCTTTTCCCCAAATGAAACAGTGGGAACTCAAGCAGGGCAACAACTTTCTCCCAAAGAATTTCTTTACCAGTTTTCCCCACAAAATTCACTGTTCGCCCTTGAACCCTCTTCTATGTTTTTCTGTCCTGAAGGAGCTCAAGATTCCCCGTACATTGACTTTTAGTGGAAATTCGTCCATTTCTTCATAAATGTCAAACCTTTAGGCATTACATTTTCATGATATCCTTTAATTAACTGTTTACTAGCTGTAAGATCTGCAGTGTTATCTGCTTTTAATTCTTTTTTTTTTTTTTTTTTTGAGTTGGGGGTCTCACTCCATTGCCCAGGCTGGAGTACAGTGGCATGCTTATGGCCACCCCAGCATCAAACCTGCTGGGCTCAGGAGATCCTTCCGCCTCAACCTTCCAAGTAATACAGGCGAAATACAGGCATGCGCTACCATGCCCAGCTAATTTTTTATTTATTATAGAGATGAGGTCTCGCCAAGTTGCTGGGGCTGGTCTCAAACCCGTGGGCTCAGGCAATCCACTCGCCTCGGCCTCTTAAAGTGCTGGGATTACAGGCTTGCGCTACTACACCCAGTCTTCTTTTAATTCTTGATGCTGACAATCTGTGTCTTCTGTTTCTTGACAAGTCTCACAAATCAAAACAACCTATCAATAGTTGTCTTTTAGAGTAACCAACTTTTGGCTATGTTGATTTTTTTAAATTGTTTTTCTACTTCCTGATTAATTAGTAGTTTCTTTTTACTGCTTCTATCGCTCTATTATCTTTGGGTTTCTTTTGCTATTCTTTTTCTACCTTCTTGAGATGAAAGCTCATAGCTCTCTAGCCTTTCTTCTTTCTTAATCTATGCATTTGAAACAACACAATTTGCTCCATGGATACATTTTGTCTGGATCACATAAGTGTTAACATACCATGTCTTCATTGTCATCCAGTTCAAAATATCTTCTATTTGCCATTGAGACTTCTTTGACACATGGGTTTTATATATGTATGATATATATCCAAATATTTGGTGATTCTCTAGCTATCTTTTTTACATGTATAGTATTATTTCACTCTGACAAGATAATCTTGGTATAGTTTCAATCCTATGAAATGTTTAGAACTTTCATCATAGTTCATCATATGACTCAGTTTTGGAGGCACTCCCTTGTGTACTTGTAAAGAATTTATATTCTGCTATTTTGGGGGTACACTGTTTTATGTGTTCCAATTATGTTAATTATATCAACCCAAATTACTAAATCCTTGATGATTTTAAATTGCTTTTTCTTTCAGTTACTGAACAATTTGCTAAAATCTCCTAGTGTGATTGTAATCTTGGCCACTTCTCACTTTATTTCTGCAAGTATTTGCTGTGTATACTTGTTTTAACTCTGTTCTTAGGTGAATACACATTTGAAATGATTATATCTGCTTGGTGGAGTGACCGTTTTATCATGAAATGTCCTCCTTTATCTCTAGTCATAACTTTTTTTTGCCTTCAAGTCTACTTTGATATTGGCCCAGACACATCAGCTGTCTTTGGCCTAGTGTTTGCCCAGCATATCTGTTTTTAGCTTTTTATGTGTAAGTACCACATGCTTATATTCAAGGTGTATCTCTTATAAACAGCATATTTTTTCTGTGTCATTCTTTGTCTCTTAGCCTATTTAGCTTACTTGTATATTGAAATTGGAACCTACACTGTGACCATGTTGACTGTCTTCATCCCACTTGTCATTTGTGGTGTCACCTATGCTTTCTTGCCATCTTTTGGGTTGTGTCCCTACTACTACCTTCTGCCATTTTTGTCAGCTTGTTTAATCTTTTATTATTTTTTTAGTGGTTCCCTCAAGATTGCAGTTCATCTTTGACTTTAATTAAAGTCTAATATAAATTTGTACTTTTTCTGTTTCATGGGTGATATAAGGCATCTATAAACTTTTACTCCATTTATCACACTCAGGCCTACTAGTTGTTAGGTTGTATTTGTTTAACATATATTTAAAATTCTACCAATTTATCATTACTACCTTTTTTAGACACCCTTTATCTCCCAGGCTGGAGTGCAGTGGTGTGATCTTAGTTCTCTGTAACCTTGAACTCCTAGGTGCAAGGGTTCATCCCACCCTAGCCTTTTGAGTAGCTAGGACCACAGACATGTGCCACCATACCCAACTAATTTTTTATTTTATTTTTGGTAGAGATGGATTTTCACTATGGGCTTTTGCTATGTTGCCCAGGCTGGTCTTGAACTTCTGGCCTCAAGTCATCATCCTCACTTGGCCTTCCAGAGCACTAGGATAACTATTGTGCCATCATTATTCACTTATGTATTTATCCTTTCAATTGCTCTTGATTACTTCTTGCATTTCTGTGTTCCCATTTGGGATATTTTATCTTCTTTGACATTTATTTCAGTCCATATTTACTGGTAAAAAATCTATGTGAAATTTCTTGGTTTTGACTTGATATAAAAAGGATATTATCATTAGTTATAAAATTCAAGTTTGGCAACTCTGGAGATGGCATTATATTATCTTTTGATTTTATCATTTCTATTGAGAAACAGCCATTGGTATGATAGTTGCTCCTTTGAAATTAATGTGTCTTTTCTACCCCTAACCGCTTTTAAGATTTTCCCTTTGTCTTTGTTTTTTTTTTCCCAGATGTAATATGAGGCACCTAAGTGTTTTTTCCTTTGTATTTATCCTTCTTGGAGTAATAAATTTCTTGAATTTGACACTTAATGTGTTTCTTGTTTTAGAAAAAGTCTTGGCCACGTATCTTCAAATAGTCCCACTCTCTACTCCAACACTTCAAGTACATGTATGTTTATCTTCTCCTGTACTTCAGACTGAATATTTACTGTTAACCAATCTTCTAGTTCACCAGTCCTCTCTTTAGCTTTGTCTGGTCTGCTATCTATTAAATTCTTATTTTCAGTTTTTCAAGTTTTCTGTTGCAGAATCTCTATTTGATTTTTAAAAGTTATCTGCTGAATTGTTCATCTTGCAATAAGTTCTGAATATATTACACACAGTAATTTTTGCTTTATGTATAATAACTCCAATATTTGTATTCCCATAGCTCCATTTTCATTGTCTGCTATTTCCCTTGTTGATCTCTTCTATTGATTTGCCTAGCAGGTTTTTTATTACATTTTGTGTATGAAAATATAAATAAATTATTTGACTCTAACTTACATTATTTTATTTCAGAGAGAGTTTATTTTTTCTTGGCAGGCAGTAGGCTGGGGGCAAATCACTGGAATTCAATTTCAGATCGAGATGATCAGAATTTTGATTCATGTGGCTAGCTATTTTTTGTTAGTCTTTCTTCTAGTGAGGAGTCCTTCAAGAATCTTATCTGAAAGCCTTAGATGTTTCCCAGAGCCTTTTCTTTGTTGGGACTTGAACTTGAATTTTTTTCTCTCAATCCCTATGAGACTGCTAAAAATGCTGTGTAGCTTTCCAGCCTCCCAGAGGCTGCCTACAAATCAGCAAATGCTTTCAGGGAAAAGCAGACCTAAACGTCAAGTCTACCCCTTTGTACTTCCCTTCTCTGAGAATCTTGGCTCCCAATATCCTTGTCCCTTGATGTCTCCTTGGTGCCTTCCAACAGATTTGTTTTGTTCCTGTTTTATCCAACCTTCCCGGTTGCTCTTGGCAGTAAAGGCTAGTCTTATACAAGTTAATATGCTATCACTGGATCAGACACTCTTATTGTGCTTTTTACATTGTGATTTTTGATGCACACATTTTATATTCACTAGTAAGTGGTATATACCTAGAAGGAGATATATTTTTAATGTACCACCTTGTCCTGCATGTGGTATATACATATATTTACTGACTGACTGAATTTTCTATTGGGATTCTTCCGATTAAAAAACTAATGCTAACCTCACTTTCTTCAGGAGTTAAAATTTCACGTAAAAAATTTCACGTAAAAATTTCACATACTGAAGAGTCATTGGGATCAATGAATATAGACTCAGAAAAGTGAACCAGCTAAACTACATCAAAGTATGAAAATATAAATAAATTATTTGACTCTTACATTATTTACATTATCAAAAGAGTCAGATACAGAAATTCTGAAAAGTTTTAACTCCCCAGGATTATTCATTCTACATGAAATAGGTTTTCTTCTGGTGACACTTTGATCCAACATCTTCGTGTTGTCAGAGTTCAGAAGGCTTAAGGCCTCCAAGTGCTCCGCTGATTTTGATCCAACACTATAATCAGGTTTTCACTGGTTTCAGAAAAGAGGCCTGATCTCTAGAGTACAGCCACAGCTATGGCACCGGAAAGACCATGATGTGTCGACCAAAGGCCCGGTGAGGGGTAGACGGCTGGTAAATTGTGCTGCAGAAAATGCGTGTCTACTTCCTTCTTCCTTTTCTTTGACTACTTGGCATGGCAATATTTTTTCTGGTCTTTGAATTATAGTTTCTGTTATTGTTATTCCTTTGAAAATATTTTTACTGTTTACTACGGTCTAGCTCTACCATGCAAATACTAGGGTTGTGTAGGTACAGAGAGGGATATGAATAGTCTTAAACAGAATCCTCCCTTCCAGAATGGAGGAGGCAGGGTTGTATGTCTGTGTTGGTGTGTGCTTGTGTGTGAGAGAATGATGATATAGATAATGAAGAGAGTAGACAGACTAAACAGGAGGAAACTTGAGTCAGTCTCCAAATTTCAGACCAAAGTCTTGCTGTGGAAAAGATATGATTACTGAATGAACAAATAGATTTCAAGAAAATTGTTGGAATATAGTTTCTGATTACTGCAGGAAAAGCTTATTTCTAAGTTGCCTTCAGTTGAAGTCACTTGAAGATGGAAAATTAAGTTTACAGAATTGAGCAAAGGTTATTTCAAAATAAGAGCTCCTCTAAATTTTTGCCTACTTTTGTCAATGCAGAAAGAGATTTTGAGATTTCAATAGACAGGAAAGTTTGGGAACTCATAGTTCCTAAAACAGGAATTTTGATCTAAGTTGGAAAGTCCGGGAAAATATGGACAGGAGAATTCTCTCTGAGGATTTTGAGACTGCAGCCAGGTTCAAAAATGTGAGTGTCACACTTCAGCCCCCAGCTGACAGTCCATTCAGGAATGTGAGCAGGATAGCATTTAACTGCTGAGACTGAGAGGTATTAAAACAGTTGAGTTAAGTTATTGGATGTGGTTGGTCTGTAGATATAATGCCTTGATTATTCAAGATGGGCTCCTTTAAATCTTTCATTTTACCAGGGAGGAATGATGGTTGGTGGTAAACACTTCTTTTTCAACTCACTGGTGATATGGTTCTAGCAATATTTTATGATTGATCAGACTGGGGAATACAAACTTGACAATTAAGAAGTAACATTTCATTGAATTAATGTTTCTTTGTTCTACATTTACATATAGAGTACACACAATATATCTACCAGTTTATTACAGAATTCTTTGGGAATCATATATGAAAGATACTACTATTTAGAATAGATTTGACTGCTAGTAGTAGAAAATCCCCCAGATAATAGGCAGTCCTGGGTTATTTGCCTGTTTTTAGGTAATTTCCACTATCCATGTTGTTGTGGTCCAAGTTGGCATTCATTTCCTAGGACAAAGTAGAAAGGCAAAGGTTAGGAGTCAGATGTCCAGTTTTGATTTTTAATTGCAACTACTTTAGTTACATACAACAAAATTCACTTTGTGTGTTACTTCTAAGTTTTTATACATATATATGTACATATATATGTGTAACCACTACCATAAATAGGATACAGAACAATTCCATGATCCCTTCACATTTCTCATGCTGCACCTTCACAGTCATGCCCACCCAACCCAACCCCTGGAAGC
>NW_007210673.1:0-13104 GCF_000164805.1 Carlito syrichta | reverse complement strand
GTGTGTGTGTGTGTGTGTGTGTGTGTGTGTGTGACTTTTTAATAATAGCTTATCCTGACCAGTGTGAGATGGTATCTCATTGCAGTTTGATCTGCATTTCTGTGAATAATGATGCTGAGCATTTTTATATGCTGTTGGCTACTTGGTGTGTGTCTTCCTTTAAGATGTGTCTGTTAATGTCTTTTGCCCACTTTTTAATGGGGTTATTTGCTTTTTTTTTCCCCTGTTGACTTATTTGAGTGACTTACAGATCCTGGATGTTAAGTCTTTGTCAGATGTGTAGTTTGCAAATATTTTTTCTCATTTGTGAGTTGTCTCTTCACTCTCTCAGTGGTTTTGTTGGCTCTGCAGAAACTTTTTAGCTTGATTAGGTATCACCTGTCAATTTTAATTTTTGCTGCATTTGCTTTTGAGTACTTGGCCATGAAATCATTGTCTAGGACAATATTCAGTAGTGTTCCCTATGTTTTCTTCTAATATTCTTATAGTTTGAGGTCTCACATTTATGTCCTTGAGCCATTTGCAGTTACTTTTTGCATATGGTGACAGGTAGAGGTCCAATTTCATTCTTCTGTGTATGGTTAGCCAGCTTTCCCAGCACCATTTGCTAAAGAGGATTTGTTTCCCCAATGTTTGTTTTTGTTGGCTTTGTCAATGTTGAACTCGTTGAAGTTCTATGGTTTTATATCCAGGTTCTCTAACCTGTTCCATTGGTCTATGTGTCTATTTTTGTACCAGTACCATGCTGTTTTGGTTAGTGTAGCCTTGTAGTAAAGTTTGAAGTTGAGGAGTCTCATAATATCAGTTTTATTTATTATATTTTTTTGTTGAGGATTACTTTAGCTATTCAGGCTCCTTTTTGCATTCATATGAATTTAAGTGTTGTCTTTTCTGGGTCTGTGAAAAGTGTTGCTGATTATTCGATAAGGATTGCATTGAATGTGTAGATTGCATTGGGAATGTGTGTTTTGTATTTCTCTTTGTAAAGATCTTTCACTTCTTTTGTTAGATAAATACTGAGGTACTTTGTGTGTGTGCAGCTGCTGTGATTGGGTTATGGTTTTTTATTTGGTTTTCAGCCTGCTTGTTGTTGGTGTATAGAAATACACTAGCCAGGTTCACTCTGCAGTTACTCTTTCCCTGCTTAGGAGCTGGCCACCAGGCTCTGCTGGCAGAAGCTGCATTCACAGCAGTTAACCGGGCACAGGCTTTGCTCCCCATTCCACTTGAGCTCTGGTTGTCTGCCACTCAGCCCTGACACTTCTCCTGTATGGGACCAACAACTCACACATGGCTGTCAGGGGGTGAACTGATCCAAAGTGTCTTAGAATCACTATCCCACTCTCCTTCATCAAGAAGGGCTTCAGGTCCTGTGCGAGCCTAGTGCATGGTGGGGGATAAGGTGCCCAGATTCTTGCATCTGCCATCACATTCTGGTCACTATGTGTTCAAAGAGAACTTTGCTGGGTCCAGGGTGCTTCACCATCTAAAAGTATTTGGGATGATTCTCTCTATTTGTGTCTGGGTCCTCACTCTCTGCCTTACTCAGAAAGAGAGATGCTGGTCTGCTACTCCACAGTGGCCATTTTGAATCTTCCCTCGTATTTTCCTATTTGGATACTTCTAATTTCTTTCTCCTGCCTTATTTCTCTGGTTAGGACTTCCAGTGCTATGTTAAATAGGGGTGGTTGCACTGGACATCCTTGTCTTGTTCCAGTTCTTAGAGAGAATGCTTCCAGGTCCTACCCATTATATATGATGTTGGCTGCAGGTTTGTCATAGAAGTTTCTTATTATTTTGAGGAAGGTTCCTTCAGCGCCTAGATGTTTGAGTGTTTTTTGTGTTAATGTCAAGAAGGGATGTTGGATTTTATCAAATGCTATTTCTGTGTCTGTTGAGATAATCATGTGGTTCTTGGTTTCATATCTGTTTATGTGGTGGACTACATTTATGGATTTGTGTATGTTGAACCAGCTTTCCATCCTGGGAACTAAGTCTATCTGGTTATGATGGATGATCATTCTATTGTTCTATTGGATGTGATTTGCTAGTTTCTTGTTGAGAATTTTTGCATCTATGTTTGTCAGGGGAATTGGTCTATAAGTTTCTTTCTTTGTTGAGTCTTTTCCATTTTGGGGTATCCGGGTGATATTGCCTTCACAGAATAAGCTAAAGAGGATCTTTTTCTTCCCAATTTCCTAGAATACTTTCAGTAGAATTGGTATCAGTTCTTCTTTGTACATCTGGAAGAATTCAGCTGAAAAACCATCTGGTTTAGGGTTTTCTTCATTGAGGGGGTATCTCATTACTGAATCAATTTATTGGATTGTTATCAGTCTTCTTAGCATTTCAGATTCTTCCTGTTTCAATCTTGGGAGATTGTGTGGTGCCATGAGTACATCTATTTCCACTATATTTTCTAGCTTGCATACAGATGTTCTTAGCTGTCTCTGACAATCTTTTGTATTTCTTCAGGGTCAGTTGTAGCATCACCTTTCTTGTTTCTGCTTGTGTTTATTCAAACTTTCTCTGTTTTTTTTTCTTTGTTTGTTTTTTGTTTTTTTGGTTAATCTGCCCAAGGGTCAGTCTTATTTATCCTTTAAAGAACCAACTTTTTGACTCATTGATACTTTGTATTTTTTTTGGTCTTTATTTCATTTATCTTTTATTTTATTTTGATAATTTCCATTCTACTAGTTTGGGGATTGGATTACTCTTATTGTTTGAACTCTCTTAGGTGCTTGAGATCTTTTTTCTCAATGTGTTATAAGTGTATACATTTATAAGGGTTATAAACTTCCCTTTCAGCAATGCTTTCATGGTATCCCAAAGGTTTTGGTATTTTGAAGTATGTTGTTTAATTTCTATGTTTTTCAGGTGTTCCTGTTGGTAATTATATGTATTTTTGTTATGCTGTGGTCTGAGAAGATGCAGTATGATTCTGACCTTTCGAAATTTGTTCATGCTACATTTATGGCCAAGTATGTGGTTGATTTTAGAGTATGTTCCATGTGTGTTGAGAAGAATGAATGTTCTGATGGTTGTTGGGTGAAGATGTCTATTAGATCTACTTGGTCCAGTGTTGAGTTACAGTTCTGGATGTCTTTGTAAGTTTTCTGGCCTTGATGATCTATCCAAAACTGCTAGCAGGGTATTAAAGTCTCCAACTATTATTGTATGACTATCTATGTCCTCTCTTAGATTAATTAGCAATATTTAGAATTCTATGTCCTCCTATTGGGTGCATACACATTCAATGTGGATATTTCTTCTTTGTGAATTAAGTCCATTATCATTATGAATTGCCCTTCACTGTCCTTTTTGACTATGATTGGCTTAAAGTCTGTTTTATTGGACATAAGAGTAGATACCCCTGACCTTTTTGTTTCCCATTTGCCTGGACAATCTTTCTCCAGTTCTTTACTTTGAGCCTGTGTGTGTGCCATTTGCAGTGAGGTGGGTTTCTGAAGGCAGCAGAAATATGGATCATGCTTCACTGTCAAATTTGCCACTTTATTCAATTTACCGCTTGTACTTTTCGAGTGGCATGTTCAATACATTAACAGTTAAGTTCATTATTGATATGTGAGTGCTTGTTCCCATCATTGTTACTGAGAAGTCTGCTTTACGTTCCGGGCATTGTGGTTGGTTTGTATGGTCTACAAAGTCTGTGTTTACCTATATTTTTGCAGTGGGTGGAACTGTTCTTTCATTTCTGTACTTAAAACTTTCTTAAGTATCTCCTGAACACTGGTTTGGAGGTAATATATTCTCTTAGGGATTGGATGTCTGGGGAGGATTTTAATTCTCCTTCATTAATGAAACTTAGCTTGGTGGGGCAGGAAATTCTTGGCTAGAATTGCTTTCTTTTAAGAATGTAAAAGATTGGTCCCCATTCCCCTCTGGCTTATAAGATTTCTGCTGAGAGGTTTGCTACAATTTTGATGTGTCTCCCTTGGTAAGTGGTCTGTCCCTTCTCTCTAACTGCCTTTAGGATTTTTTCTTCCATACTCATCTTGGCAAGCCTGGTTATTATGTGTCTTTGAGATGATCTCATGTAATACTGCACAGGAATTCCCTGAATTTGTTGTATCTGCACAGCTGCCTCTCTAGCAAGATAGGGGGAGTTTTCTCAAATGACAACTTGGAAGGCTTGTTCCAAGGTATTCTCAGTTTCCTCTTCTTTCTTGGGAATGCCAATCAGCCATAGATTCATTCTCTTTATTTAATCCCTGACCTCTCATAGGCTTTTCTCATTTTCTGTAATTCTTTTCTCCTTATTTTATAAGACTGGGTTAATTCAATAATTTGAATTTCAGCCTCTGAGAGTCTTTTCTCTGTCTGATCAAATCTGCTGTTAAGGCTCACTGTTGTGTCTAGAAATTCCAGGAACAAATTCTTCATTTTAGATGTTTAGTTTGGTTCTTTCTTCAAATGGCCAAGTCAGTTTTCCCTTCCTGCACCATTTTCATGGCCAGGATGACTCGGGCATCCACTTTCTCCTGGATCTCATTGAGTCTTTTTGCCACTCATAATCTGAATTCTGTGTCTGTCTTCAGGGACAAGTCATTCTGAATATGGTCCATTACTTGAGATCTTTGTGGGTATGGAATCATTATGGCTTTGGGGATTGTCAAAAATCTTGGCTGGTTCTTCTTCATCTATGAGGGCATTCTCTTATTTATTTATTGTGGCTATTATTGGGATGACAGTTTGTATTGTTTTTCTTACTTGCTCTCTCTCCTCTGGTCTTCCTGTGGAAGGGGCAGAAGTGCCAGGGAGGCTGGCAGGCTGGAAGGAAGGCTGCAAGTACTGCAATGTGTGGCAGGGCAAATCCTGTCTTCCAGATCAGGTACTTCCTCTCCCTATGGCATCACTGGCAATGTGTGGCAGGGAAAATCCTGTCTTCCAGATCAGGTACTTCCCCTCCCTATGGCATAACAAGGGCCGGGGGTCCTGGCTGGCTGGGAGTTCCAGTGTCTTCTTCCATAGCTCATGGCCCATCAGCAGAAGTGGCAGGCAACCAGGAGGAGCCCTGTGGCTCAACTCTGGCACACATGTTCTGGTGGGTATAGCGTGGCCTCCTGCCATCTATGTGAGTCTGCTCCTCTCACACAGGAGTACAAGGCAGGCCTCAGTCTTTCCAGGAGAGACCTGACATTTCTCCTTCAGTCCATGAGTGGGTGGAGCTGATGCTGCTGCACTATGCAGAGGTGCCCCACCTCCTAGTTCCCACCCTGCTCTGTAGGAGATGCAGTTACAGTGATGGCAAGCTGCACTGGCAGCCCGGAACTGGGGCTGGGATGGACACATTCGTTTGTGTGCTAGGAACTTCCATGAGGATGGAGTGGGGAGTAGAAATGAAGGTTAAAATGGGGGAAGAATGGTGAAAGCTTAGCAATCAAAGAGAGAGCCTTCTCTAAGGAGAGCCAGTCATCCAAGTCCCGCCTCACCCAAGCCAAGTCTGATCTAATCTGGAGTAATGTCATTTTCTAAGGCGTTTCATCTGTGAAGAACTCAGGGCCTGGTAGAAGAGTTTTCTGACTGCATCAGTTCTCACTGTCCAGTAATATCTGAGTTGTGCCTCAGAGGAATCTTTCCCAAGAAGGTAAGGGTTGCGGAAAGCAGCTCCAGGGTGAAGCCTTGAGAAGAATTTACAACTGGCCTGCATTTCAGAACAGGGCTCTAATCCCAGGGCGAGTGAGGGGGAATCAGAGACCTGGGGAAAGAGTCAGGCCAACAGAGGATGGGGCTTAGATTAAGAAACTCAAATATGCAGCCATGTGGGTTCTTATCCTGCTAAACTCATCCTGGGTATGATTCCAGCATACCCAGGCCAATGTCTTTTGAAACTCATAGTGAGGGGTGGGTGTATAAGTGTAGACAGGGGCTGACAGATGCTACTTATTTACCCTCCTCTTTCTATACGCTCCTGCCACTGCTCTCCACTTAACTTTTGTCTCGGAGAGGGAGCTGGCCTTCTTACAAGGACCGCCCTACAATTCTTCATCACTTGGGCAAAATTTCATCTTCCTCTATGGTTCATGCCATTTCACTCTATCCCTGACCGCTTGTTCCACTTTTTGTCATCTTTTGGCTTTAACTAACTCCTCACTATCCACAGAGTATTGAAGCTCCTACATTTTCTTCCATCCTTTATCATCATCATCCTTCGTGACCTAGAAGTCACCAGTATGTTGAACAATCAATTTAAGATTATGATGAACACACTGTGTGTCTTCTATGGTCCCTTCAAACTATATTAAGTGGGTGTAGTTTTTCCTTTGATCCAGAATAAAGATTTAAACATTGACGTCTCTAGTTACATTCAAGGAACCCAATCTGGTCACTTCCATTATGGAAAACAAGCCTCGATTCAGAAATTAAAACAGTTCATCCCATATAACAGTCAATATTCTGGATAAGATTTAGCAACCAAGTCTCCTCTCCTTCCCCAGCTCTTCCTGGCTTCAGGTTCGATTCTTCTACTCTGGGTCATTCTGCTAACCTCTCCCGTTTGCTTTGCCATTTGACTGCCCATGGAGTTCTTGGGGTTGGCTGTGTGAAGTGATGAAGGGTAAGGGATAAACCTGTTGCTATTTGGGTGAGTGTCTTCCAGGTCTGTGGGCTTGGGGGATGTTAACAAGCTGAGCCTCTTTTTTATGGGGCTCTCCAAAGGTTCCCACAGAATTCCTCTGTCCTGCAGAGCTCTCGGCCTGGCTGGTGGACCTATAATCTGTGTGGGCCCCTTACTCGGAGAAGCTGTGGGAATGGAGACATACCATTGTACTGCTTTGCTTTCATGGCCCTGCCACAAAAGCCTGCGGGGGGTCTGTCACCCTCCAGATTTTTCCACTAGGAATCAGTCTTCAATCCACACACTGCTGTCTCGGGTGGGTCAGGCAGCAGTTCTGTTTTTCTCACCTTCAGGAAATAGAGTTCAAAGCTCTCCTAAGGTTCTTCTTGTCGGGTTTGGGATTAGAAAGTAGAACCGTTTAACCTTTTCCCCAAATGAAACAGTGGGAACTCAAGCAGGGCAACAACTTTCTCCCAAAGAATTTCTTTACCAGTTTTCCCCACAAAATTCACTGTTCGCCCTTGAACCCTCTTCTATGTTTTTCTGTCCTGAAGGAGCTCAAGATTCCCCGTACATTGACTTTTAGTGGAAATTCGTCCATTTCTTCATAAATGTCAAACCTTTAGGCATTACATTTTCATGATATCCTTTAATTAACTGTTTACTAGCTGTAAGATCTGCAGTGTTATCTGCTTTTAATTCTTTTTTTTTTTTTTTTTTTGAGTTGGGGGTCTCACTCCATTGCCCAGGCTGGAGTACAGTGGCATGCTTATGGCCACCCCAGCATCAAACCTGCTGGGCTCAGGAGATCCTTCCGCCTCAACCTTCCAAGTAATACAGGCGAAATACAGGCATGCGCTACCATGCCCAGCTAATTTTTTATTTATTATAGAGATGAGGTCTCGCCAAGTTGCTGGGGCTGGTCTCAAACCCGTGGGCTCAGGCAATCCACTCGCCTCGGCCTCTTAAAGTGCTGGGATTACAGGCTTGCGCTACTACACCCAGTCTTCTTTTAATTCTTGATGCTGACAATCTGTGTCTTCTGTTTCTTGACAAGTCTCACAAATCAAAACAACCTATCAATAGTTGTCTTTTAGAGTAACCAACTTTTGGCTATGTTGATTTTTTTAAATTGTTTTTCTACTTCCTGATTAATTAGTAGTTTCTTTTTACTGCTTCTATCGCTCTATTATCTTTGGGTTTCTTTTGCTATTCTTTTTCTACCTTCTTGAGATGAAAGCTCATAGCTCTCTAGCCTTTCTTCTTTCTTAATCTATGCATTTGAAACAACACAATTTGCTCCATGGATACATTTTGTCTGGATCACATAAGTGTTAACATACCATGTCTTCATTGTCATCCAGTTCAAAATATCTTCTATTTGCCATTGAGACTTCTTTGACACATGGGTTTTATATATGTATGATATATATCCAAATATTTGGTGATTCTCTAGCTATCTTTTTTACATGTATAGTATTATTTCACTCTGACAAGATAATCTTGGTATAGTTTCAATCCTATGAAATGTTTAGAACTTTCATCATAGTTCATCATATGACTCAGTTTTGGAGGCACTCCCTTGTGTACTTGTAAAGAATTTATATTCTGCTATTTTGGGGGTACACTGTTTTATGTGTTCCAATTATGTTAATTATATCAACCCAAATTACTAAATCCTTGATGATTTTAAATTGCTTTTTCTTTCAGTTACTGAACAATTTGCTAAAATCTCCTAGTGTGATTGTAATCTTGGCCACTTCTCACTTTATTTCTGCAAGTATTTGCTGTGTATACTTGTTTTAACTCTGTTCTTAGGTGAATACACATTTGAAATGATTATATCTGCTTGGTGGAGTGACCGTTTTATCATGAAATGTCCTCCTTTATCTCTAGTCATAACTTTTTTTTGCCTTCAAGTCTACTTTGATATTGGCCCAGACACATCAGCTGTCTTTGGCCTAGTGTTTGCCCAGCATATCTGTTTTTAGCTTTTTATGTGTAAGTACCACATGCTTATATTCAAGGTGTATCTCTTATAAACAGCATATTTTTTCTGTGTCATTCTTTGTCTCTTAGCCTATTTAGCTTACTTGTATATTGAAATTGGAACCTACACTGTGACCATGTTGACTGTCTTCATCCCACTTGTCATTTGTGGTGTCACCTATGCTTTCTTGCCATCTTTTGGGTTGTGTCCCTACTACTACCTTCTGCCATTTTTGTCAGCTTGTTTAATCTTTTATTATTTTTTTAGTGGTTCCCTCAAGATTGCAGTTCATCTTTGACTTTAATTAAAGTCTAATATAAATTTGTACTTTTTCTGTTTCATGGGTGATATAAGGCATCTATAAACTTTTACTCCATTTATCACACTCAGGCCTACTAGTTGTTAGGTTGTATTTGTTTAACATATATTTAAAATTCTACCAATTTATCATTACTACCTTTTTTAGACACCCTTTATCTCCCAGGCTGGAGTGCAGTGGTGTGATCTTAGTTCTCTGTAACCTTGAACTCCTAGGTGCAAGGGTTCATCCCACCCTAGCCTTTTGAGTAGCTAGGACCACAGACATGTGCCACCATACCCAACTAATTTTTTATTTTATTTTTGGTAGAGATGGATTTTCACTATGGGCTTTTGCTATGTTGCCCAGGCTGGTCTTGAACTTCTGGCCTCAAGTCATCATCCTCACTTGGCCTTCCAGAGCACTAGGATAACTATTGTGCCATCATTATTCACTTATGTATTTATCCTTTCAATTGCTCTTGATTACTTCTTGCATTTCTGTGTTCCCATTTGGGATATTTTATCTTCTTTGACATTTATTTCAGTCCATATTTACTGGTAAAAAATCTATGTGAAATTTCTTGGTTTTGACTTGATATAAAAAGGATATTATCATTAGTTATAAAATTCAAGTTTGGCAACTCTGGAGATGGCATTATATTATCTTTTGATTTTATCATTTCTATTGAGAAACAGCCATTGGTATGATAGTTGCTCCTTTGAAATTAATGTGTCTTTTCTACCCCTAACCGCTTTTAAGATTTTCCCTTTGTCTTTGTTTTTTTTTTCCCAGATGTAATATGAGGCACCTAAGTGTTTTTTCCTTTGTATTTATCCTTCTTGGAGTAATAAATTTCTTGAATTTGACACTTAATGTGTTTCTTGTTTTAGAAAAAGTCTTGGCCACGTATCTTCAAATAGTCCCACTCTCTACTCCAACACTTCAAGTACATGTATGTTTATCTTCTCCTGTACTTCAGACTGAATATTTACTGTTAACCAATCTTCTAGTTCACCAGTCCTCTCTTTAGCTTTGTCTGGTCTGCTATCTATTAAATTCTTATTTTCAGTTTTTCAAGTTTTCTGTTGCAGAATCTCTATTTGATTTTTAAAAGTTATCTGCTGAATTGTTCATCTTGCAATAAGTTCTGAATATATTACACACAGTAATTTTTGCTTTATGTATAATAACTCCAATATTTGTATTCCCATAGCTCCATTTTCATTGTCTGCTATTTCCCTTGTTGATCTCTTCTATTGATTTGCCTAGCAGGTTTTTTATTACATTTTGTGTATGAAAATATAAATAAATTATTTGACTCTAACTTACATTATTTTATTTCAGAGAGAGTTTATTTTTTCTTGGCAGGCAGTAGGCTGGGGGCAAATCACTGGAATTCAATTTCAGATCGAGATGATCAGAATTTTGATTCATGTGGCTAGCTATTTTTTGTTAGTCTTTCTTCTAGTGAGGAGTCCTTCAAGAATCTTATCTGAAAGCCTTAGATGTTTCCCAGAGCCTTTTCTTTGTTGGGACTTGAACTTGAATTTTTTTCTCTCAATCCCTATGAGACTGCTAAAAATGCTGTGTAGCTTTCCAGCCTCCCAGAGGCTGCCTACAAATCAGCAAATGCTTTCAAGGGAAAAGCAGACCTAAACGTCAAGTCTACCCCTTTGTACTTCCCTTCTCTGAGAATCTTGGCTCCCAATATCCTTGTCCCTTGATGTCTCCTTGGTGCCTTCCAACAGATTTGTTTTGTTCCTGTTTTATCCAACCTTCCCGGTTGCTCTTGGCAGTAAAGGCTAGTCTTATACAAGTTAATATGCTATCACTGGATCAGACACTCTTATTGTGCTTTTTACATTGTGATTTTTGATGCACACATTTTATATTCACTAGTAAGTGGTATATACCTAGAAGGAGATATATTTTTAATGTACCACCTTGTCCTGCATGTGGTATATACATATATTTACTGACTGACTGAATTTTCTATTGGGATTCTTCCGATTAAAAAACTAATGCTAACCTCACTTTCTTCAGGAGTTAAAATTTCACGTAAAAAATTTCACGTAAAAATTTCACATACTGAAGAGTCATTGGGATCAATGAATATAGACTCAGAAAAGTGAACCAGCTAAACTACATCAAAGTATGAAAATATAAATAAATTATTTGACTCTTACATTATTTACATTATCAAAAGAGTCAGATACAGAAATTCTGAAAAGTTTTAACTCCCCAGGATTATTCATTCTACATGAAATAGGTTTTCTTCTGGTGACACTTTGATCCAACATCTTCGTGTTGTCAGAGTTCAGAAGGCTTAAGGCCTCCAAGTGCTCCGCTGATTTTGATCCAACACTATAATCAGGTTTTCACTGGTTTCAGAAAAGAGGCCTGATCTCTAGAGTACAGCCACAGCTATGGCACCGGAAAGACCATGATGTGTCGACCAAAGGCCCGGTGAGGGGTAGACGGCTGGTAAATTGTGCTGCAGAAAATGCGTGTCTACTTCCTTCTTCCTTTTCTTTGACTACTTGGCATGGCAATATTTTTTCTGGTCTTTGAATTATAGTTTCTGTTATTGTTATTCCTTTGAAAATATTTTTACTGTTTACTACGGTCTAGCTCTACCATGCAAATACTAGGGTTGTGTAGGTACAGAGAGGGATATGAATAGTCTTAAACAGAATCCTCCCTTCCAGAATGGAGGAGGCAGGGTTGTATGTCTGTGTTGGTGTGTGCTTGTGTGTGAGAGAATGATGATATAGATAATGAAGAGAGTAGACAGACTAAACAGGAGGAAACTTGAGTCAGTCTCCAAATTTCAGACCAAAGTCTTGCTGTGGAAAAGATATGATTACTGAATGAACAAATAGATTTCAAGAAAATTGTTGGAATATAGTTTCTGATTACTGCAGGAAAAGCTTATTTCTAAGTTGCCTTCAGTTGAAGTCACTTGAAGATGGAAAATTAAGTTTACAGAATTGAGCAAAGGTTATTTCAAAATAAGAGCTCCTCTAAATTTTTGCCTACTTTTGTCAATGCAGAAAGAGATTTTGAGATTTCAATAGACAGGAAAGTTTGGGAACTCATAGTTCCTAAAACAGGAATTTTGATCTAAGTTGGAAAGTCCGGGAAAATATGGACAGGAGAATTCTCTCTGAGGATTTTGAGACTGCAGCCAGGTTCAAAAATGTGAGTGTCACACTTCAGCCCCCAGCTGACCAGTCCATTCAGGGAATGTGAGCCAGGATAGCATTTAACTGCCTGAGACTGAGAGGTATTAAAACAGTTGAGTTAAGTTATTGGATGTGGTTGGTCTGTAGATATAATGCCTTGATTATTCAAGATGGGCTCCTTTAAATCCTTCATTTTACCAGGGAGGAATGATGGTTGGTGGTAAACACTTCTTTTTCAACTCACTGGTGATATGGTTCTAGCAATATTTTATGATCGATCAGACTGGGGAATACAAACTTGACAATTAAGAAGTAACATTTCATTGAATTAATGTTTCTTTGTTCTACATTTACATATAGAGTACACACAATATATCTACCAGTTTATTACAGAATTCTTTGGGAATCATATATGAAAGATACTACTATTTAGAATAGATTTGACTGCTAGTAGTACAAAATCCCCCAGATAATAGGCAGTCCTGGGTTATTTGCCTGTTTTTAGGTAATTTCCACTATCCATGTTGTTGTGGTCCAAGTTGGCATTCATTTCCTAGGACAAAGTAGAAAGGCAAAGGTTAGGAGTCAGATGTCCAGTTTTGATTTTTAATTGCAACTACTTTAGTTACATACAACAAAATTCACTTTTTGTGTTACTTCTAAGTTTTTATACATATATATGTACATATATATGTGTAACCACTACCATAAATAGGATACAGAACAATTCCATGATCCCTTCACATTTCTCATGCTGCACCTTCACAGTCATGCCCACCCAACCCAACCCCTGGAAGCCACTGACCTGTTCTTCCTCCCTATAATTTTGGTTTAAAAAATTATTAAATAGCCGGGCTTGGTGGCTCAGCCTGTAAACCCGCGCCTTTGGGAGGCTGAGGTGAGTGGATTGCCTGAGCCCGCAGGTTCGAGACCCACCTGGGCAGCGAGACCTCATCTCTACAATAAATCAAAAAGTTAGCCAGGCGTGGTAGCACATGCCTGTAATTCCGGCTACTCGGAAAGCTGAGGCGGATGATCGCCGGAGCCCAGC
>NW_007210672.1:0-780 GCF_000164805.1 Carlito syrichta | reverse complement strand
ATACTTTAGGTTATTTGACTTTCCATAAAATTTAGAATTAGCTTGTCTATAAGCACAATAATTTTGCTAGAACTTTTAGTTATATTTCTTTAAACATATAAATGTCTTTGAAAGGATAGTTTGGAGCAAAGAGTAGCCAGTGCCTTGCTTGCAAGATGTAAAAGAATGTGACACACCCATGAAGACTTGTCTTGCTAATATTTATGTCTAAGTATTTCTTTTCCTTTTGTAGCTGTTGTAAATGGTCCTTTTTTCTTTAGTTTTCAATTGGTCATTGACAATACACATATATAAGTATGCTGGTTTTCTTTCCTATAATGTTCATAATGTCCATAGTAGTTCTAGAAGTTTTTTTTTGTTTTCGATTTGTTGAGAATTTCTGCATAAGAACCCTGTCATCTAGAACTAGGGAGAGTTTTATTCCTCTATTCCCGTTGTATGCCCTTTGTTTCTTTTTCTTGCCTTATTGCTCTGACTAGAACTTTGAGTACAATGACAAATAGTAATAGTGAAAGCAGACATCCTTGCCTTCTTTCCAAATATAGGAGAAAAGCATTCAGTCTTTCACCATCCTGTATGATATTAGGTTGTGTAGGCTTTTTGTGGGAACTCCTTTTCATACACAGATTCCCTACCTTCTTCCTCTCTGTGATTTCTCTCACACTCTGGCTCTCGGGGGCACCTTTTGCTGGTGCTCTGTCTAGAGATTCAATTTAAAAATTGAGAGAAAAGAATCTTCAGTATCACTGCTGTCACTGTCAGAATGCAGCTTTGTTACCG
>NW_007210671.1:0-20934 GCF_000164805.1 Carlito syrichta | reverse complement strand
GTGTGTGTGTGTGTGTGTGTGTGTGTGTGTGTGACTTTTTAATAATAGCTTATCCTGACCAGTGTGAGATGGTATCTCATTGCAGTTTGATCTGCATTTCTGTGAATAATGATGCTGAGCATTTTTATATGCTGTTGGCTACTTGGTGTGTGTCTTCCTTTAAGATGTGTCTGTTAATGTCTTTTGCCCACTTTTTAATGGGGTTATTTGCTTTTTTTTTCCCCTGTTGACTTATTTGAGTGACTTACAGATCCTGGATGTTAAGTCTTTGTCAGATGTGTAGTTTGCAAATATTTTTTCTCATTTGTGAGTTGTCTCTTCACTCTCTCAGTGGTTTTGTTGGCTCTGCAGAAACTTTTTAGCTTGATTAGGTATCACCTGTCAATTTTAATTTTTGCTGCATTTGCTTTTGAGTACTTGGCCATGAAATCATTGTCTAGGACAATATTCAGTAGTGTTCCCTATGTTTTCTTCTAATATTCTTATAGTTTGAGGTCTCACATTTATGTCCTTGAGCCATTTGCAGTTACTTTTTGCATATGGTGACAGGTAGAGGTCCAATTTCATTCTTCTGTGTATGGTTAGCCAGCTTTCCCAGCACCATTTGCTAAAGAGGATTTGTTTCCCCAATGTTTGTTTTTGTTGGCTTTGTCAATGTTGAACTCGTTGAAGTTCTATGGTTTTATATCCAGGTTCTCTAACCTGTTCCATTGGTCTATGTGTCTATTTTTGTACCAGTACCATGCTGTTTTGGTTAGTGTAGCCTTGTAGTAAAGTTTGAAGTTGAGGAGTCTCATAATATCAGTTTTATTTATTATATTTTTTTGTTGAGGATTACTTTAGCTATTCAGGCTCCTTTTTGCATTCATATGAATTTAAGTGTTGTCTTTTCTGGGTCTGTGAAAAGTGTTGCTGATTATTCGATAAGGATTGCATTGAATGTGTAGATTGCATTGGGAATGTGTGTTTTGTATTTCTCTTTGTAAAGATCTTTCACTTCTTTTGTTAGATAAATACTGAGGTACTTTGTGTGTGTGCAGCTGCTGTGATTGGGTTATGGTTTTTTATTTGGTTTTCAGCCTGCTTGTTGTTGGTGTATAGAAATACACTAGCCAGGTTCACTCTGCAGTTACTCTTTCCCTGCTTAGGAGCTGGCCACCAGGCTCTGCTGGCAGAAGCTGCATTCACAGCAGTTAACCGGGCACAGGCTTTGCTCCCCATTCCACTTGAGCTCTGGTTGTCTGCCACTCAGCCCTGACACTTCTCCTGTATGGGACCAACAACTCACACATGGCTGTCAGGGGGTGAACTGATCCAAAGTGTCTTAGAATCACTATCCCACTCTCCTTCATCAAGAAGGGCTTCAGGTCCTGTGCGAGCCTAGTGCATGGTGGGGGATAAGGTGCCCAGATTCTTGCATCTGCCATCACATTCTGGTCACTATGTGTTCAAAGAGAACTTTGCTGGGTCCAGGGTGCTTCACCATCTAAAAGTATTTGGGATGATTCTCTCTATTTGTGTCTGGGTCCTCACTCTCTGCCTTACTCAGAAAGAGAGATGCTGGTCTGCTACTCCACAGTGGCCATTTTGAATCTTCCCTCGTATTTTCCTATTTGGATACTTCTAATTTCTTTCTCCTGCCTTATTTCTCTGGTTAGGACTTCCAGTGCTATGTTAAATAGGGGTGGTTGCACTGGACATCCTTGTCTTGTTCCAGTTCTTAGAGAGAATGCTTCCAGGTCCTACCCATTATATATGATGTTGGCTGCAGGTTTGTCATAGAAGTTTCTTATTATTTTGAGGAAGGTTCCTTCAGCGCCTAGATGTTTGAGTGTTTTTTGTGTTAATGTCAAGAAGGGATGTTGGATTTTATCAAATGCTATTTCTGTGTCTGTTGAGATAATCATGTGGTTCTTGGTTTCATATCTGTTTATGTGGTGGACTACATTTATGGATTTGTGTATGTTGAACCAGCTTTCCATCCTGGGAACTAAGTCTATCTGGTTATGATGGATGATCATTCTATTGTTCTATTGGATGTGATTTGCTAGTTTCTTGTTGAGAATTTTTGCATCTATGTTTGTCAGGGGAATTGGTCTATAAGTTTCTTTCTTTGTTGAGTCTTTTCCATTTTGGGGTATCCGGGTGATATTGCCTTCACAGAATAAGCTAAAGAGGATCTTTTTCTTCCCAATTTCCTAGAATACTTTCAGTAGAATTGGTATCAGTTCTTCTTTGTACATCTGGAAGAATTCAGCTGAAAAACCATCTGGTTTAGGGTTTTCTTCATTGAGGGGGTATCTCATTACTGAATCAATTTATTGGATTGTTATCAGTCTTCTTAGCATTTCAGATTCTTCCTGTTTCAATCTTGGGAGATTGTGTGGTGCCATGAGTACATCTATTTCCACTATATTTTCTAGCTTGCATACAGATGTTCTTAGCTGTCTCTGACAATCTTTTGTATTTCTTCAGGGTCAGTTGTAGCATCACCTTTCTTGTTTCTGCTTGTGTTTATTCAAACTTTCTCTGTTTTTTTTTCTTTGTTTGTTTTTTGTTTTTTTGGTTAATCTGCCCAAGGGTCAGTCTTATTTATCCTTTAAAGAACCAACTTTTTGACTCATTGATACTTTGTATTTTTTTTGGTCTTTATTTCATTTATCTTTTATTTTATTTTGATAATTTCCATTCTACTAGTTTGGGGATTGGATTACTCTTATTGTTTGAACTCTCTTAGGTGCTTGAGATCTTTTTTCTCAATGTGTTATAAGTGTATACATTTATAAGGGTTATAAACTTCCCTTTCAGCAATGCTTTCATGGTATCCCAAAGGTTTTGGTATTTTGAAGTATGTTGTTTAATTTCTATGTTTTTCAGGTGTTCCTGTTGGTAATTATATGTATTTTTGTTATGCTGTGGTCTGAGAAGATGCAGTATGATTCTGACCTTTCGAAATTTGTTCATGCTACATTTATGGCCAAGTATGTGGTTGATTTTAGAGTATGTTCCATGTGTGTTGAGAAGAATGAATGTTCTGATGGTTGTTGGGTGAAGATGTCTATTAGATCTACTTGGTCCAGTGTTGAGTTACAGTTCTGGATGTCTTTGTAAGTTTTCTGGCCTTGATGATCTATCCAAAACTGCTAGCAGGGTATTAAAGTCTCCAACTATTATTGTATGACTATCTATGTCCTCTCTTAGATTAATTAGCAATATTTAGAATTCTATGTCCTCCTATTGGGTGCATACACATTCAATGTGGATATTTCTTCTTTGTGAATTAAGTCCATTATCATTATGAATTGCCCTTCACTGTCCTTTTTGACTATGATTGGCTTAAAGTCTGTTTTATTGGACATAAGAGTAGATACCCCTGACCTTTTTGTTTCCCATTTGCCTGGACAATCTTTCTCCAGTTCTTTACTTTGAGCCTGTGTGTGTGCCATTTGCAGTGAGGTGGGTTTCTGAAGGCAGCAGAAATATGGATCATGCTTCACTGTCAAATTTGCCACTTTATTCAATTTACCGCTTGTACTTTTCGAGTGGCATGTTCAATACATTAACAGTTAAGTTCATTATTGATATGTGAGTGCTTGTTCCCATCATTGTTACTGAGAAGTCTGCTTTACGTTCCGGGCATTGTGGTTGGTTTGTATGGTCTACAAAGTCTGTGTTTACCTATATTTTTGCAGTGGGTGGAACTGTTCTTTCATTTCTGTACTTAAAACTTTCTTAAGTATCTCCTGAACACTGGTTTGGAGGTAATATATTCTCTTAGGGATTGGATGTCTGGGGAGGATTTTAATTCTCCTTCATTAATGAAACTTAGCTTGGTGGGGCAGGAAATTCTTGGCTAGAATTGCTTTCTTTTAAGAATGTAAAAGATTGGTCCCCATTCCCCTCTGGCTTATAAGATTTCTGCTGAGAGGTTTGCTACAATTTTGATGTGTCTCCCTTGGTAAGTGGTCTGTCCCTTCTCTCTAACTGCCTTTAGGATTTTTTCTTCCATACTCATCTTGGCAAGCCTGGTTATTATGTGTCTTTGAGATGATCTCATGTAATACTGCACAGGAATTCCCTGAATTTGTTGTATCTGCACAGCTGCCTCTCTAGCAAGATAGGGGGAGTTTTCTCAAATGACAACTTGGAAGGCTTGTTCCAAGGTATTCTCAGTTTCCTCTTCTTTCTTGGGAATGCCAATCAGCCATAGATTCATTCTCTTTATTTAATCCCTGACCTCTCATAGGCTTTTCTCATTTTCTGTAATTCTTTTCTCCTTATTTTATAAGACTGGGTTAATTCAATAATTTGAATTTCAGCCTCTGAGAGTCTTTTCTCTGTCTGATCAAATCTGCTGTTAAGGCTCACTGTTGTGTCTAGAAATTCCAGGAACAAATTCTTCATTTTAGATGTTTAGTTTGGTTCTTTCTTCAAATGGCCAAGTCAGTTTTCCCTTCCTGCACCATTTTCATGGCCAGGATGACTCGGGCATCCACTTTCTCCTGGATCTCATTGAGTCTTTTTGCCACTCATAATCTGAATTCTGTGTCTGTCTTCAGGGACAAGTCATTCTGAATATGGTCCATTACTTGAGATCTTTGTGGGTATGGAATCATTATGGCTTTGGGGATTGTCAAAAATCTTGGCTGGTTCTTCTTCATCTATGAGGGCATTCTCTTATTTATTTATTGTGGCTATTATTGGGATGACAGTTTGTATTGTTTTTCTTACTTGCTCTCTCTCCTCTGGTCTTCCTGTGGAAGGGGCAGAAGTGCCAGGGAGGCTGGCAGGCTGGAAGGAAGGCTGCAAGTACTGCAATGTGTGGCAGGGCAAATCCTGTCTTCCAGATCAGGTACTTCCTCTCCCTATGGCATCACTGGCAATGTGTGGCAGGGAAAATCCTGTCTTCCAGATCAGGTACTTCCCCTCCCTATGGCATAACAAGGGCCGGGGGTCCTGGCTGGCTGGGAGTTCCAGTGTCTTCTTCCATAGCTCATGGCCCATCAGCAGAAGTGGCAGGCAACCAGGAGGAGCCCTGTGGCTCAACTCTGGCACACATGTTCTGGTGGGTATAGCGTGGCCTCCTGCCATCTATGTGAGTCTGCTCCTCTCACACAGGAGTACAAGGCAGGCCTCAGTCTTTCCAGGAGAGACCTGACATTTCTCCTTCAGTCCATGAGTGGGTGGAGCTGATGCTGCTGCACTATGCAGAGGTGCCCCACCTCCTAGTTCCCACCCTGCTCTGTAGGAGATGCAGTTACAGTGATGGCAAGCTGCACTGGCAGCCCGGAACTGGGGCTGGGATGGACACATTCGTTTGTGTGCTAGGAACTTCCATGAGGATGGAGTGGGGAGTAGAAATGAAGGTTAAAATGGGGGAAGAATGGTGAAAGCTTAGCAATCAAAGAGAGAGCCTTCTCTAAGGAGAGCCAGTCATCCAAGTCCCGCCTCACCCAAGCCAAGTCTGATCTAATCTGGAGTAATGTCATTTTCTAAGGCGTTTCATCTGTGAAGAACTCAGGGCCTGGTAGAAGAGTTTTCTGACTGCATCAGTTCTCACTGTCCAGTAATATCTGAGTTGTGCCTCAGAGGAATCTTTCCCAAGAAGGTAAGGGTTGCGGAAAGCAGCTCCAGGGTGAAGCCTTGAGAAGAATTTACAACTGGCCTGCATTTCAGAACAGGGCTCTAATCCCAGGGCGAGTGAGGGGGAATCAGAGACCTGGGGAAAGAGTCAGGCCAACAGAGGATGGGGCTTAGATTAAGAAACTCAAATATGCAGCCATGTGGGTTCTTATCCTGCTAAACTCATCCTGGGTATGATTCCAGCATACCCAGGCCAATGTCTTTTGAAACTCATAGTGAGGGGTGGGTGTATAAGTGTAGACAGGGGCTGACAGATGCTACTTATTTACCCTCCTCTTTCTATACGCTCCTGCCACTGCTCTCCACTTAACTTTTGTCTCGGAGAGGGAGCTGGCCTTCTTACAAGGACCGCCCTACAATTCTTCATCACTTGGGCAAAATTTCATCTTCCTCTATGGTTCATGCCATTTCACTCTATCCCTGACCGCTTGTTCCACTTTTTGTCATCTTTTGGCTTTAACTAACTCCTCACTATCCACAGAGTATTGAAGCTCCTACATTTTCTTCCATCCTTTATCATCATCATCCTTCGTGACCTAGAAGTCACCAGTATGTTGAACAATCAATTTAAGATTATGATGAACACACTGTGTGTCTTCTATGGTCCCTTCAAACTATATTAAGTGGGTGTAGTTTTTCCTTTGATCCAGAATAAAGATTTAAACATTGACGTCTCTAGTTACATTCAAGGAACCCAATCTGGTCACTTCCATTATGGAAAACAAGCCTCGATTCAGAAATTAAAACAGTTCATCCCATATAACAGTCAATATTCTGGATAAGATTTAGCAACCAAGTCTCCTCTCCTTCCCCAGCTCTTCCTGGCTTCAGGTTCGATTCTTCTACTCTGGGTCATTCTGCTAACCTCTCCCGTTTGCTTTGCCATTTGACTGCCCATGGAGTTCTTGGGGTTGGCTGTGTGAAGTGATGAAGGGTAAGGGATAAACCTGTTGCTATTTGGGTGAGTGTCTTCCAGGTCTGTGGGCTTGGGGGATGTTAACAAGCTGAGCCTCTTTTTTATGGGGCTCTCCAAAGGTTCCCACAGAATTCCTCTGTCCTGCAGAGCTCTCGGCCTGGCTGGTGGACCTATAATCTGTGTGGGCCCCTTACTCGGAGAAGCTGTGGGAATGGAGACATACCATTGTACTGCTTTGCTTTCATGGCCCTGCCACAAAAGCCTGCGGGGGGTCTGTCACCCTCCAGATTTTTCCACTAGGAATCAGTCTTCAATCCACACACTGCTGTCTCGGGTGGGTCAGGCAGCAGTTCTGTTTTTCTCACCTTCAGGAAATAGAGTTCAAAGCTCTCCTAAGGTTCTTCTTGTCGGGTTTGGGATTAGAAAGTAGAACCGTTTAACCTTTTCCCCAAATGAAACAGTGGGAACTCAAGCAGGGCAACAACTTTCTCCCAAAGAATTTCTTTACCAGTTTTCCCCACAAAATTCACTGTTCGCCCTTGAACCCTCTTCTATGTTTTTCTGTCCTGAAGGAGCTCAAGATTCCCCGTACATTGACTTTTAGTGGAAATTCGTCCATTTCTTCATAAATGTCAAACCTTTAGGCATTACATTTTCATGATATCCTTTAATTAACTGTTTACTAGCTGTAAGATCTGCAGTGTTATCTGCTTTTAATTCTTTTTTTTTTTTTTTTTTTGAGTTGGGGGTCTCACTCCATTGCCCAGGCTGGAGTACAGTGGCATGCTTATGGCCACCCCAGCATCAAACCTGCTGGGCTCAGGAGATCCTTCCGCCTCAACCTTCCAAGTAATACAGGCGAAATACAGGCATGCGCTACCATGCCCAGCTAATTTTTTATTTATTATAGAGATGAGGTCTCGCCAAGTTGCTGGGGCTGGTCTCAAACCCGTGGGCTCAGGCAATCCACTCGCCTCGGCCTCTTAAAGTGCTGGGATTACAGGCTTGCGCTACTACACCCAGTCTTCTTTTAATTCTTGATGCTGACAATCTGTGTCTTCTGTTTCTTGACAAGTCTCACAAATCAAAACAACCTATCAATAGTTGTCTTTTAGAGTAACCAACTTTTGGCTATGTTGATTTTTTTAAATTGTTTTTCTACTTCCTGATTAATTAGTAGTTTCTTTTTACTGCTTCTATCGCTCTATTATCTTTGGGTTTCTTTTGCTATTCTTTTTCTACCTTCTTGAGATGAAAGCTCATAGCTCTCTAGCCTTTCTTCTTTCTTAATCTATGCATTTGAAACAACACAATTTGCTCCATGGATACATTTTGTCTGGATCACATAAGTGTTAACATACCATGTCTTCATTGTCATCCAGTTCAAAATATCTTCTATTTGCCATTGAGACTTCTTTGACACATGGGTTTTATATATGTATGATATATATCCAAATATTTGGTGATTCTCTAGCTATCTTTTTTACATGTATAGTATTATTTCACTCTGACAAGATAATCTTGGTATAGTTTCAATCCTATGAAATGTTTAGAACTTTCATCATAGTTCATCATATGACTCAGTTTTGGAGGCACTCCCTTGTGTACTTGTAAAGAATTTATATTCTGCTATTTTGGGGGTACACTGTTTTATGTGTTCCAATTATGTTAATTATATCAACCCAAATTACTAAATCCTTGATGATTTTAAATTGCTTTTTCTTTCAGTTACTGAACAATTTGCTAAAATCTCCTAGTGTGATTGTAATCTTGGCCACTTCTCACTTTATTTCTGCAAGTATTTGCTGTGTATACTTGTTTTAACTCTGTTCTTAGGTGAATACACATTTGAAATGATTATATCTGCTTGGTGGAGTGACCGTTTTATCATGAAATGTCCTCCTTTATCTCTAGTCATAACTTTTTTTTGCCTTCAAGTCTACTTTGATATTGGCCCAGACACATCAGCTGTCTTTGGCCTAGTGTTTGCCCAGCATATCTGTTTTTAGCTTTTTATGTGTAAGTACCACATGCTTATATTCAAGGTGTATCTCTTATAAACAGCATATTTTTTCTGTGTCATTCTTTGTCTCTTAGCCTATTTAGCTTACTTGTATATTGAAATTGGAACCTACACTGTGACCATGTTGACTGTCTTCATCCCACTTGTCATTTGTGGTGTCACCTATGCTTTCTTGCCATCTTTTGGGTTGTGTCCCTACTACTACCTTCTGCCATTTTTGTCAGCTTGTTTAATCTTTTATTATTTTTTTAGTGGTTCCCTCAAGATTGCAGTTCATCTTTGACTTTAATTAAAGTCTAATATAAATTTGTACTTTTTCTGTTTCATGGGTGATATAAGGCATCTATAAACTTTTACTCCATTTATCACACTCAGGCCTACTAGTTGTTAGGTTGTATTTGTTTAACATATATTTAAAATTCTACCAATTTATCATTACTACCTTTTTTAGACACCCTTTATCTCCCAGGCTGGAGTGCAGTGGTGTGATCTTAGTTCTCTGTAACCTTGAACTCCTAGGTGCAAGGGTTCATCCCACCCTAGCCTTTTGAGTAGCTAGGACCACAGACATGTGCCACCATACCCAACTAATTTTTTATTTTATTTTTGGTAGAGATGGATTTTCACTATGGGCTTTTGCTATGTTGCCCAGGCTGGTCTTGAACTTCTGGCCTCAAGTCATCATCCTCACTTGGCCTTCCAGAGCACTAGGATAACTATTGTGCCATCATTATTCACTTATGTATTTATCCTTTCAATTGCTCTTGATTACTTCTTGCATTTCTGTGTTCCCATTTGGGATATTTTATCTTCTTTGACATTTATTTCAGTCCATATTTACTGGTAAAAAATCTATGTGAAATTTCTTGGTTTTGACTTGATATAAAAAGGATATTATCATTAGTTATAAAATTCAAGTTTGGCAACTCTGGAGATGGCATTATATTATCTTTTGATTTTATCATTTCTATTGAGAAACAGCCATTGGTATGATAGTTGCTCCTTTGAAATTAATGTGTCTTTTCTACCCCTAACCGCTTTTAAGATTTTCCCTTTGTCTTTGTTTTTTTTTTCCCAGATGTAATATGAGGCACCTAAGTGTTTTTTCCTTTGTATTTATCCTTCTTGGAGTAATAAATTTCTTGAATTTGACACTTAATGTGTTTCTTGTTTTAGAAAAAGTCTTGGCCACGTATCTTCAAATAGTCCCACTCTCTACTCCAACACTTCAAGTACATGTATGTTTATCTTCTCCTGTACTTCAGACTGAATATTTACTGTTAACCAATCTTCTAGTTCACCAGTCCTCTCTTTAGCTTTGTCTGGTCTGCTATCTATTAAATTCTTATTTTCAGTTTTTCAAGTTTTCTGTTGCAGAATCTCTATTTGATTTTTAAAAGTTATCTGCTGAATTGTTCATCTTGCAATAAGTTCTGAATATATTACACACAGTAATTTTTGCTTTATGTATAATAACTCCAATATTTGTATTCCCATAGCTCCATTTTCATTGTCTGCTATTTCCCTTGTTGATCTCTTCTATTGATTTGCCTAGCAGGTTTTTTATTACATTTTGTGTATGAAAATATAAATAAATTATTTGACTCTAACTTACATTATTTTATTTCAGAGAGAGTTTATTTTTTCTTGGCAGGCAGTAGGCTGGGGGCAAATCACTGGAATTCAATTTCAGATCGAGATGATCAGAATTTTGATTCATGTGGCTAGCTATTTTTTGTTAGTCTTTCTTCTAGTGAGGAGTCCTTCAAGAATCTTATCTGAAAGCCTTAGATGTTTCCCAGAGCCTTTTCTTTGTTGGGACTTGAACTTGAATTTTTTTCTCTCAATCCCTATGAGACTGCTAAAAATGCTGTGTAGCTTTCCAGCCTCCCAGAGGCTGCCTACAAATCAGCAAATGCTTTCAAGGGAAAAGCAGACCTAAACGTCAAGTCTACCCCTTTGTACTTCCCTTCTCTGAGAATCTTGGCTCCCAATATCCTTGTCCCTTGATGTCTCCTTGGTGCCTTCCAACAGATTTGTTTTGTTCCTGTTTTATCCAACCTTCCCGGTTGCTCTTGGCAGTAAAGGCTAGTCTTATACAAGTTAATATGCTATCACTGGATCAGACACTCTTATTGTGCTTTTTACATTGTGATTTTTGATGCACACATTTTATATTCACTAGTAAGTGGTATATACCTAGAAGGAGATATATTTTTAATGTACCACCTTGTCCTGCATGTGGTATATACATATATTTACTGACTGACTGAATTTTCTATTGGGATTCTTCCGATTAAAAAACTAATGCTAACCTCACTTTCTTCAGGAGTTAAAATTTCACGTAAAAAATTTCACGTAAAAATTTCACATACTGAAGAGTCATTGGGATCAATGAATATAGACTCAGAAAAGTGAACCAGCTAAACTACATCAAAGTATGAAAATATAAATAAATTATTTGACTCTTACATTATTTACATTATCAAAAGAGTCAGATACAGAAATTCTGAAAAGTTTTAACTCCCCAGGATTATTCATTCTACATGAAATAGGTTTTCTTCTGGTGACACTTTGATCCAACATCTTCGTGTTGTCAGAGTTCAGAAGGCTTAAGGCCTCCAAGTGCTCCGCTGATTTTGATCCAACACTATAATCAGGTTTTCACTGGTTTCAGAAAAGAGGCCTGATCTCTAGAGTACAGCCACAGCTATGGCACCGGAAAGACCATGATGTGTCGACCAAAGGCCCGGTGAGGAGTAGACGGCTGGTAAATTGTGCTGCAGAAAATGCGTGTCTACTTCCTTCTTCCTTTTCTTTGACTACTTGGCATGGCAATATTTTTTTCTGGTCTTTGAATTATAGTTTCTGTTATGTTATTCCTTTGAAAATATTATTACTGTTTACTACGGTCTAGCTCTACCATGCAAATACTAGGGTTGTGTAGGTACAGAGAGGGATATGAATAGTCTTAAACAGAATCCTCCCTTCCAGAATGGAGGAGGCAGGGTTGTATGTCTGTGTTGGTGTGTGCTTGTGTGTGAGAGAATGATGATATAGATAATGAAGAGAGTAGACAGACTAAACAGGAGGAAACTTGAGTCAGTCTCCAAATTTCAGACCAAAGTCTTGCTGTGGAAAAGATATGATTACTGAATGAACAAATAGATTTCAAGAAAATTGTTGGAATATAGTTTCTGATTACTGCAGGAAAAGCTTCTTTCTAAGTTGCCTTCAGTTGAAGTCACTTGAAGATGGAAAATTAAGTTTACAGAATTGAGCAAAGGTTATTTCAAAATAAGAGCTCCTCTAAATTTTTGCCTACTTTTGTCAATGCAGAAAGAGATTTTGAGATTTCAATAGACAGGAAAGTTTGGGAACTCATAGTTCCTAAAACAGGAATTTTGATCTAAGTTGGAAAGTCCGGGAAAATATGGACAGGAGAATTCTCTCTGAGGATTTTGAGACTGCAGCCAGGTTCAAAAATGTGAGTGTCACACTTCAGCCCCCAGCTGACCAGTCCATTCAGGGAATGTGAGCCAGGATAGCATTTAACTGCCTGAGACTGAGAGGTATTAAAACAGTTGAGTTAAGTTATTGGATGTGGTTGGTCTGTAGATATAATGCCTTGATTATTCAAGATGGGCTCCTTTAAATCCTTCATTTTACCAGGGAGGAATGATGGTTGGTGGTAAACACTTCTTTTTCAACTCACTGGTGATATGGTTCTAGCAATATTTTATGATTGATCAGACTGGGGAATACAAACTTGACAATTAAGAAGTAACATTTCATTGAATTAATGTTTCTTTGTTCTACATTTACATATAGAGTACACACAATATATCTACCAGTTTATTACAGAATTCTTTGGGAATCATATATGAAAGATACTACTATTTAGAATAGATTTGACTGCTAGTAGTAGAAAATCCCCCAGATAATAGGCAGTCCTGGGTTATTTGCCTGTTTTTAGGTAATTTCCACTATCCATGTTGTTGTGGTCCAAGTTGGCATTCATTTCCTAGGACAAAGTAGAAAGGCAAAGGTTAGGAGTCAGATGTCCAGTTTTGATTTTTAATTGCAACTACTTTAGTTACATACAACAAAATTCACTTTGTGTGTTACTTCTAAGTTTTTATACATATATATGTACATATATATGTGTAACCACTACCATAAATAGGATACAGAACAATTCCATGATCCCTTCACATTTCTCATGCTGCACCTTCACAGTCATGCCCACCCAACCCAACCCCTGGAAGCCACTGACCTGTTCTTCCTCCCTATAATTTTGGTTTAAAAAATTATTAAATAGCCGGGCTTGGTGGCTCAGCCTGTAAACCCGCGCCTTTGGGAGGCTGAGGTGAGTGGATTGCCTGAGCCCGCAGGTTCGAGACCCACCTGGGCAGCGAGACCTCATCTCTACAATAAATCAAAAAGTTAGCCAGGCGTGGTAGCACATGCCTGTAATTCCGGCTACTCGGAAGGCTGAGGCGGAAGGATCGCCGGAGCCCAGCAGGTCGAGGCTGCGGTGGCCGGGAGCGGCCACTGCACTCCAGTCTGGGCGACAGAGTGAGACTCCAACTCAAAAAAAAAAAAATTATTAAATAAATGAAATCTTACAGTACTAGATTTTTTTCTATATCAAAATGCATTTGAGATTTATCCATGCCATTGTGTGAGTTACTTATTTGCATTGAAGAAAATATTTTATTGTGTGGATGTACACAATCAATTCATTCACCTGTTGAGTGATATTTTGGTAATTTCTAGTGTGGGGCGATTATAATGTTGATATAAATATTCACATATAGGTTTTTACAGTTTTTCTTCTGAGCATAAATTATTTTCTTAAATGCTTAGGAGTGAGATCGCCTGGTCTTAGGGTAAGTGAAGAACTAATATTATATAAAACAGTCAAACTGTTTCCAGTGTGGCTGTACCATTTTGCATTCTCTTCCGCAATGTATAGTGATATAAAATTGTTCCTGCGCTTCTTGTTGAAATGTTTCTTTATTAAATTGCCTTTGCACCTCTAGCAAAGTTCATTTCAACATCTGTATGGGTTTATTTCTAGACTGTTTATTTTGTTCCATTGATCTATGTTTCTATCCTTTCATCAGTACCACCCTGTTCTGGCTACTATAGATTTTGGCTACTATAGTCCTCCCAATTTATTCTTCTTTTTCAAAGTGGTTTTCTATACTTTAGGTTATTTGACTTTCCATAAAATTTTAGAATTAGCTTGTCTATAAGCACAATAATTTTGCTAGAACTTTTAGTTATATTTCTTTAAACATATAAATGTCTTTGAAAGGATAGTTTGGAGCAAAGAGTAGCCAGTGCCTTGCTTGCAAGATGTAAAAGAATGTGACACACCCATGAAGACTTGTCTTGCTAATATTTATGTCTAAGTATTTCTTTTCCTTTTGTAGCTGTTGTAAATGGTCCTTTTTTCTTTAGTTTTCAAATGGTCATTGACAATACACATATTATAAGTATGCTGGGTTTTATTTCCTATAATGTTCATAATGTCCATAGTAGTTCTAGAAGTTTTTTTTTGTTTTCGATTTGTTGAGAATTTCTGCATAAGAACCCTGTCATCTAGAACTAGGGAGAGTTTTATTCCTCTATTCCCGTTGTATGCCCTTTGTTTCTTTTTCTTGCCTTATTGCTCTGACTAGAACTTTGAGTACAATGACAAATAGTAATAGTGAAAGCAGACATCCTTGCCTTCTTTCCAAATATAGGAGAAAAGCATTCAGTCTTTCACCATCCTGTATGATATTAGGTTGTGTAGGCTTTTTGTGGGTACTCCTTTTCATACACAGATTCCCTACCTTCTTCCTCTCTGTGATTTCTCTCACACTCTGGCTCTCGGGGGCACCTTTTGCCGGTGCTCTGTCTAGAGATTCAATTTAAAAATTGAGAGAAAAGAATCTTCAGTATCACTGCTGTCACTGTCAGAATGCAGCTTTGTTACCGTGGTTCCATCCTGCAGAAGCCCGCCCTTCTGGTCCTCTGATTGGAGAGAGAGTATTTTTCCAGGAGATTTTTTTTGACCATGAAAAAGTACTCTTCTGGAATTTTGGTCACCCTATAGTTTAATACAGGAGATATTAGAAGGAAAAAACTCACACAAAAAGTCTTGAATACAAAATGTTCTTCAAATTTTTGCTTTCATCCCTGGTCTGTTATTTATTTTTTTGGAGTTCTCAGATAGTTCCTCTATATTTTGTGGTCTAGAGATTTTAAATGTAATTAATGGGAGATAGTGTAAATTGTGCCCGCTTGTTCTTAAATGGACCTAGAAAACTCTCAGTCATCTCTTAAGGAGGTACCCACCTCATGCTTATACTTCATTGACCAGAACTTAATAATATGACCATACCCACCTGCCTAGTGCATGTCAATACGTCCAGCCAAAAAGTAGGGCTCCATCACCATGGAATAATGGGGAAAAAATATCAGAAAACACCTAACATGACTATCCTTACCTTCAAAAATCTCAAGGTCTAACAGGCAAGGCAAACATGGAAATCAACTGTTACATTATCGTGTTGTAAGTGCTATCCGAGAAATTTTTCTTGTGAGCATAGTTTCCACACTGGGGTCTCTGACATCGAGGATGCTCTAAGGGAAGTCATGAATGTCCAACAAGTACTGTAATATTTTGAGAAACTTCTAAAAGTTAATAAAGCATTCTATTTCTTTCCTTTTGATTGGAATTGTATCAATTGTAATTTTAGTTTTCTCATTCTGATTAGAAGTTAAGAATAGATGTAGAATTTCTCAGTTCTAAAAAAAATAATGATTTATTATTTGCCTAATAAGTACAACATAGTAGACAATATCTTTTAAAATATGGAATCTCATGCTGTTGTTAGATTTTCTTGGTCTAGATCCTCTTGAAAGCAAATGGCAAAATAACAAAAATCCAGTACCATTATTAGATAGCATACTGGAAGCAAAAAAGAAAATGGATATTTACTGGATCATGAAATTGGGGAAACATGCTGAAATAGCATCAGTCATGATTTTGGAGGGATGGTAGGGTGGTACAAGTATACCAACTAGCTCTTTATTTTTTCACAGCTGCAGCATAGACAATTTTTGTTTTCCCATTATGGGGAAGATAGCTGTTGGCCAGATAGACATATCTTTATTGCAACATCACCGGAAAGAGCCCAGTTCCTTTCTTACAGAATCTATACATCAGTTGCAGGACAGAAATGTGACATTGTGCATGCTTGCATAGAAATGCATTCCAAACCAATCACAATGGCCAAATTGGCATAATACAAAGTTCCGCCCATCCTGGAGTATAGAACTCTCCTTATGACCATGGTTTGTTACTAGCTGAAGAGAGAGAGAAAAGAATGTGTGTTGGAAAAAGAAAATTTACAGCTTTCCAACATTAGAAAGGAATGCAATGAGAAATATTACACCTGAGATTATTTTCCTATCTTTTCTTTTGGTTGGGTCTCTTATTTTTGTTCAGTTCCACTCCTATATTATCTACCATGTTTTTCCTTTGAGAGAAATTGTGAGAGAAGTTCCTGAAATTGTTACTTAAAATATATTCTAAACTTAACTTTCTTATTTTTGTTAGGAATATTTTCTATCGTAAGTCAGGAATATTTTCTATCATTAAAGCCAGAAAGGAAATCTCAACTTGATTTTGCTATAGGTGGTAGAGGTCTGAAAGCTCTTTGCTCTATTTTTTCCTCTATCCCTTTGCCACGTTCCAGCTGTGACATAGATAACCAAGTTCCAGGCTTGAGTGTTAATCTGAAATACTATAGTTTCCTTCTTTAAAAGAATGTCCCAAACTAGTTTTACTTAAACTTTCAGCTGTTACTTAGTAAATCTTTGTTAAACTAATAGCTGGTACCTGATAAATACTGTTCATTTAGAATATCAAATATCAAAGACATTTTTTCTTTTTATGAAATCTCACAATCTTCCACTATATTCATTCATACGCATATTTTGTCCTAATCTTAAATTTTTATTTTCACTTTTTCTTCTTTTTTTTCCTGATCTGTGGCTTATGCATTTCTGGAAATAGTATTCCCTATATCATAACAATTTTTAAAACCTGAATGAATTTCTCATTCTCTTTCCATTATCTCAGAACCTATCCAGAAAGGAAATCTCAACTTGATTTTAGCTGTAGGTGGTGGAGATCTGAAAGGAGATCAAAACCTATCTAGTTCCAGTGTGTCTGGGATTCTCACTCTGCAATGTGTTTGTTCCTGTTTGGGAAGCCAGATTACAAACAATTCATGTTTAGCAGCAAATTTTGATCCCCCAACTCTCAGTAAAAACAGAATTGATACACCATCATTTATACCTACTCCCCTTCTACTCTACTTCCTCTCACCATATGATCTTGGCTCCAAAAATGGAGTAAGGTCGAGTATCCCTTATCCAAAATGCTTGGGATCAGAAGTGTGTTCGTTTTCAGATTTTTTTTTTATTTTGGAATATTTGCATTATACATACAGGTTGAGCATCCCTAATCTGAAAACCTAAAGTGCTCCAATGAGCATTTTCTTTGAGTATCATGTCTGTGTTCAAAAAATTTCAGACTTTGGAGCATTTCAGATTTTCAAATTAGGGACACTCAACCTGTATTATTTTTCCTAGGTATTGATGCATTTTTAAACAAGTAGCTTCTCAACGTATTTCCTCACCTCTTCTTCTCCCCCGGTGATCTTGGTTTTCCCTGAAAAGCCAACTCCATAGAGTTATTTCTAACTGGATTCATTCTCTTAAGCTATATACTAGATTTAGTACAACTTTGTATAGTGTGGTCAATTTGATTCATGATCAATCTTGTCATAGGGAAATACAGAAAATTTTCTAATAAATATCACGTTGGGAAATGAAGGCATCACTATTCTTTGTCCCCTTTTTACTCTTTGAAATTCACATATCTTTTCTCAGATTTAAATGTCACTTTTGTCTTGGAGACTTTTTTTTAACCTCTCCTAAGTAGAGTAAAGTGGTATGGTTAGAACATGTATCCCAAATTCATGTGTGGGGAGATTAATCCCCAATGCAACAGTGTTGGGAGGTAATTGGGTCGTGAGGATGGAGCAGCCCTCATGAATGAATTAATATCGCATCACAGGAGTGAGTTAGTCATTACGAGAGTGGGTAGTTATGAAAGGGGGTCTTCCCCCATGCTTGCTTTCTCCCTTGCACACCAGCTTCCGCCCTCTGCCCTTTCACCATGGAGTGACTCTTGCCAGATGCTCTTGGACTTCCCAGACTCCAAAACAATGAGCCAGACAAACATCTGTTCTTTAGAAATTGCCCGATCTCAGATATTCTGTTATAGCAACAGAAAACGAATTAAGTCAAAAAATAATACCAAGAGAGTCTTTTCTATAACAATTACCTGAGAATGAATGTGGAAGTGGCTTTGCCACTGGAGTGAAGCTGTCACACGGAGTCCCCACAAAAGCAATGCTCAGAACAATGGTCACAAGTCAGAAACTCCAACTCATGAGAGCTGCTGAGTGGACTGAGTCCAGCAAAGCCTTAGGGGTGAGGCTACCTGAGTTTTGGGGGGCTCACCCCCCCCCCAGTATGTACAGGATGGGAAATATATAGTCAGAGGCGATTTTTCTCTAGGTTTAAAACTTGACATTTTTTTTCCTCTGTTGGGTTTTGGTATTATTTGGAACCAGCTAATTCTCTTTTCTGGCCAATTTCTCCCTTCTGGAATGGGACTCTCTATCCTGTACCCTTCCCACTATTGCATTTTGGAAGTAGATAAGTTGTTTTGCTTCCACAGGCTCATATTTGGAGATAACTTGCCTCAGAGTGAATTGTGCTTTGAGTCCCACCCATACCCAATTTGGATGAGACTTTAGACTTTTGAGTTGAAGCTGCAATGAGTCAAGTATTTGGGATTATTGGGATGGCATAAATGTAATTTTGCATCATGGAAGGACATGAATTTGGGGGGCCAGGGGTAGAATGTTATTGTTTGAACATGTCCTTCAAGTTCATGTGCTGGAAACTTAATCCCCAATGCAACAGTGTTGAGAGGTAGGGCCTAACAGAAGGTGATGGGGTCATGAGCCCTCATAAATGGATGAATGTTGTCACTGATGGAGTGGTTTGATTATAAAGTTATACAGAGGTTGTTGTAAGAGGGAGTGAGCCCTTTGTGCTTTCTTTCTCACATGCTCACTTCCTTCCACCATGGGGTGACCCTGATCAGATGCCAATGTCATGCTTTTGGATTTCCCAGTCTCCAAAACTATGAGCTAAATAAGCTTCTGTTTGTCACAAATTACCCAGTCTCAAGTATTCTGTTATAGCCATAGCAAATGTACTAAAACAGAGTAGTGAACAGCTTATCAGGTATCCCCTCTTCAATGATTCTGCATTCTGGCCTTGTATAATTCCCTCTCCTTGAAGATTTTGCTTGTGACCAATAGACTCCCTCAATATTGAAGAGATGTCATGTCCATGATTAGATTATGAGAGATTTTAACTGTTATCTTGCTAGAATACTTCTTTGGTGACTTTGATGAAGCAAGCTGCCATATCGTGGGCTGTTCTATTGATTGACTTATATGGCAAGGAAGTCCATAGCAGCCTCTAGCTAAACAGCCATTACATAACCGAAAATGCCCAACAAACACAGGAGCTTAAAAGTGACTCCTTCCAAAGTTGAGGTTTCAGATGAAATACCAGCCCTGGTGGATGCTTTGATTGCAGCTTCGAGAAAGACCTTAAAGAAAAGGACCCATATAAGCCATTTAAGGAATACATGTATTCCCAACCCATAGAAACAGTGATATAATAAATGTGCTATTTTAAGTTGCTAAATATGTGGAAATTTGTTGCATAGCTATAGGTAACTAACAGAGATGGTCACTTATTCTTTTGTGCTTTTCTGTCATTTCTGTACATAGTTCTATCATAGCATTTATCACACTCCATTCCCCATTGTGCAGATGACTCCCAAGTGTACATCTTTAGGCTAAACCTGTCTCCTGAGCACCAAATGTACATTTCACTTCATTGTTTTTCATGGGCCTCAAATTGACCATGTCTGGAACTTCACTGATCTCCACCTGTTTCTTTTACGAGATTTACCTCTCTCTCTCACTCACTTTAGAAATAGGCCTCAAGTGATCCTTGAATCTCCTGAGTAGCCGAGAAGCTGGGACTAGAGGTAAAAGCCACCTTTCCTGGCTACTGATAGATTTTTTTTTTTTTTAAGAGACAGAGTCTCTGCCACCCAGCCTGGAATGTAATGGCATGATCATGGCTCACTGAATGAAGGCTTGAACTCCTGCACCCAAGCGATCTTGCTGCCTTAGCCTCTCAAGTAGCTAGGAATATAGGCATGTACCAATGTGCCCGAGTAATTTTTTTTTTTTTTTTTTTGCGACAACATCTCACTCTGTTGTCCAGGCTGGTCTCAAACTCCCAACTGCAATAGATCCTCCCACTTTTACCTCCCAAAGTGCTGAAGTTACAGGTGTGAGCCACTGAACCTGGCCCTCCACTGTATTTTCTATTTCAGATAATACTATCAATAGTATTAACAACTGTCCGACAGTTCAAACCCCAAGCTTGGGAATCATCTTTGTTTTCTTTTTCTTCTATGTGATCCTTTAAAAACAGCAAATCATATATACACCTCCTTTGTTTAAAGCTTTTCTACGTTGTCCATGCACTGCTCTTACAATAAAGTCAAAACTCCTTGTTACAGTCTGTAAGACTTGTGTGGTCTGACCTCAGATCAGATTATCTGTAACCCCCACCCTCCACCTCTCACCTCTGTGGTTTATCTTTTACCAGCCATGCTGGACTCCTTAAGATTGGGTAACTTGTTATGCATTCTTCCTTCATCGTGGTTTCCCAAGTTACACGATTCCTTGTCCATCTTGCCCTTTTTTTTTTTTTGAGTTGGAGTCTCATTCTGTCACAGCATGGTACCTGACCTTATGTCTAAGTTGGGACCTTCTCCATCCCATAAAATCCTTGAAGCACCTGCATGTCTCCCATCACTACTTATTCCATTGTCTGGAAATGCTTACTTAGTCACTTGTCTGTATGTCTTGTTACACTGTAAACTCCATAAAGGTGGGAACAACACTAGCATTTTCACTAATGAATCCTGTACGTCTATTTAGAAGAATGTTTAGTTTTAATTTGTATTTCCTATTCACTCTGGTGTTGAATTTTTATGTGCCTACTGGTTATTTGTGTATCTTCTGTGAAGTTTCTGTTCATACTGTTTGTCTAATCTTAATTGAGGTGTTTGTCTTTTATTATTGAATTTTAAGATCTAGCTATCTATATCTATCCA
>NW_007210670.1:0-777 GCF_000164805.1 Carlito syrichta | reverse complement strand
AACATGGAAATCAACTGTTACATTATCGTGTGTAAGTGCTATCCGAGAAATTTTCTGTGAGCATAGTTTCCACACTGGGGTCTCTGACATCGAGGATGCTCTAAGGGAAGTCATGAATGTCCAACAAGTACTGTAATATTTTGAGAAACTTCTAAAAGTTAATAAAGCATTCTATTTCTTTCCTTTTGATTGGAATTGTATCAATTGTAATTTTAGTTTTCTCATTCTGATTAGAAGTTAAGAATAGATGTAGAATTTCTCAGTTCTAAAAAAAATAATGATTTATTATTTGCCTAATAAGTACAACATAGTAGACAATATCTTTTAAAATATGGAATCTCATGCTGTTGTTAGATTTTCTTGGTCTAGATCCTCTTGAAAGCAAATGGCAAAATAACAAAAATCCAGTACCATTATTAGATAGCATACTGGAAGCAAAAAAGAAAATGGATATTTACTGGATCATGAAATTGGGGAAAACATGCTGAAATAGGCATCAGCCATGATTTTTTGGAGGGATGGTAGGGTGGTTACAAGTATTACCAACTAGCTCTTTATTTTTTCACAGCTGCAGCATAGACAATTTTTGTTTTCCCATTATGGGGAAGATAGCTGTTGGCCAGATAGACATATCTTTATTGCAACATCACCGGAAAGAGCCCAGTTCCTTTCTTACAGAATCTATACATCAGTTGCAGGACAGAAATGTGACATTGTGCATGCTTGCATAGAAATGCATTCCAAACCAATCACAATGGCCAAATTGGCATAATACAA
>NW_007210669.1:0-780 GCF_000164805.1 Carlito syrichta | reverse complement strand
TTCCTTTTGATTGGAATTGTATCAATTGTAATTTTAGTTTTCTCATTCTGATTAGAAGTTAAGAATAGATGTAGAATTTCTCAGTTCTAAAAAAAATAATGATTTATTATTTGCCTAATAAGTACAACATAGTAGACAATATCTTTTAAAATATGGAATCTCATGCTGTTGTTAGATTTTCTTGGTCTAGATCCTCTTGAAAGCAAATGGCAAAATAACAAAAATCCAGTACCATTATTAGATAGCATACTGGAAGCAAAAAAGAAAATGGATATTTACTGGATCATGAAATTGGGGAAAACATGCTGAAATAGGCATCAGCCATGATTTTTTGGAGGGATGGTAGGGTGGTTACAAGTATTACCAACTAGCTCTTTATTTTTTCACAGCTGCAGCATAGACAATTTTTGTTTTCCCATTATGGGGAAGATAGCTGTTGGCCAGATAGACATATCTTTATTGCAACATCACCGGAAAGAGCCCAGTTCCTTTCTTACAGAATCTATACATCAGTTGCAGGACAGAAATGTGACATTGTGCATGCTTGCATAGAAATGCATTCCAAACCAATCACAATGGCCAAATTGGCATAATACAAAGTTCCGCCCATCCTGGAGTATAGAACTCTCCTTATGACCATGGTTTGTTACTAGCTGAAGAGAGAGAGAAAAGAATGTGTGTTGGAAAAAGAAAATTTACAGCTTTCCAACATTAGAAAGGAATGCAATGAGAAATATTACACCTGAGATTATTTTCCTATCTTTTCTTTTGGTTGGGTCT
>NW_007210668.1:0-5937 GCF_000164805.1 Carlito syrichta | reverse complement strand
TTACTGGATCATGAAATTGGGGAAACATGCTGAAATAGCATCAGTCATGATTTTGGAGGGATGGTAGGGTGGTACAAGTATACCAACTAGCTCTTTATTTTTTCACAGCTGCAGCATAGACAATTTTTGTTTTCCCATTATGGGGAAGATAGCTGTTGGCCAGATAGACATATCTTTATTGCAACATCACCGGAAAGAGCCCAGTTCCTTTCTTACAGAATCTATACATCAGTTGCAGGACAGAAATGTGACATTGTGCATGCTTGCATAGAAATGCATTCCAAACCAATCACAATGGCCAAATTGGCATAATACAAAGTTCCGCCCATCCTGGAGTATAGAACTCTCCTTATGACCATGGTTTGTTACTAGCTGAAGAGAGAGAGAAAAGAATGTGTGTTGGAAAAAGAAAATTTACAGCTTTCCAACATTAGAAAGGAATGCAATGAGAAATATTACACCTGAGATTATTTTCCTATCTTTTCTTTTGGTTGGGTCTCTTATTTTTGTTCAGTTCCACTCCTATATTATCTACCATGTTTTTCCTTTGAGAGAAATTGTGAGAGAAGTTCCTGAAATTGTTACTTAAAATATATTCTAAACTTAACTTTCTTATTTTTGTTAGGAATATTTTCTATCGTAAGTCAGGAATATTTTCTATCATTAAAGCCAGAAAGGAAATCTCAACTTGATTTTGCTATAGGTGGTAGAGGTCTGAAAGCTCTTTGCTCTATTTTTTCCTCTATCCCTTTGCCACGTTCCAGCTGTGACATAGATAACCAAGTTCCAGGCTTGAGTGTTAATCTGAAATACTATAGTTTCCTTCTTTAAAAGAATGTCCCAAACTAGTTTTACTTAAACTTTCAGCTGTTACTTAGTAAATCTTTGTTAAACTAATAGCTGGTACCTGATAAATACTGTTCATTTAGAATATCAAATATCAAAGACATTTTTTCTTTTTATGAAATCTCACAATCTTCCACTATATTCATTCATACGCATATTTTGTCCTAATCTTAAATTTTTATTTTCACTTTTTCTTCTTTTTTTTCCTGATCTGTGGCTTATGCATTTCTGGAAATAGTATTCCCTATATCATAACAATTTTTAAAACCTGAATGAATTTCTCATTCTCTTTCCATTATCTCAGAACCTATCCAGAAAGGAAATCTCAACTTGATTTTAGCTGTAGGTGGTGGAGATCTGAAAGGAGATCAAAACCTATCTAGTTCCAGTGTGTCTGGGATTCTCACTCTGCAATGTGTTTGTTCCTGTTTGGGAAGCCAGATTACAAACAATTCATGTTTAGCAGCAAATTTTGATCCCCCAACTCTCAGTAAAAACAGAATTGATACACCATCATTTATACCTACTCCCCTTCTACTCTACTTCCTCTCACCATATGATCTTGGCTCCAAAAATGGAGTAAGGTCGAGTATCCCTTATCCAAAATGCTTGGGATCAGAAGTGTGTTCGTTTTCAGATTTTTTTTTTATTTTGGAATATTTGCATTATACATACAGGTTGAGCATCCCTAATCTGAAAACCTAAAGTGCTCCAATGAGCATTTTCTTTGAGTATCATGTCTGTGTTCAAAAAGTTTCAGACTTTGGAGCATTTCAGATTTTCAAATTAGGGACACTCAACCTGTATTATTTTTCCTAGGTATTGATGCATTTTTAAACAAGTAGCTTCTCAACGTATTTCCTCACCTCTTCTTCTCCCCCGGTGATCTTGGTTTTCCCTGAAAAGCCAACTCCATAGAGTTATTTCTAACTGGATTCATTCTCTTAAGCTATATACTAGATTTAGTACAACTTTGTATAGTGTGGTCAATTTGATTCATGATCAATCTTGTCATAGGGAAATACAGAAAATTTTCTAATAAATATCACGTTGGGAAATGAAGGCATCACTATTCTTTGTCCCCTTTTTACTCTTTGAAATTCACATATCTTTTCTCAGATTTAAATGTCACTTTTGTCTTGGAGACTTTTTTTTAACCTCTCCTAAGTAGAGTAAAGTGGTATGGTTAGAACATGTATCCCAAATTCATGTGTGGGGAGATTAATCCCCAATGCAACAGTGTTGGGAGGTAATTGGGTCGTGAGGATGGAGCAGCCCTCATGAATGAATTAATATCGTCATCACAGGAGTGAGTTAGTCATTACGAGAGTGGGTAGTTATGAAAGGGGGTCTTCCCCCATGCTTGCTTTCTCCCTTGCACACCAGCTTCCGCCCTCTGCCCTTTCACCATGGAGTGACTCTTGCCAGATGCTCTTGGACTTCCCAGACTCCAAAACAATGAGCCAGACAAACATCTGTTCTTTAGAAATTGCCCGATCTCAGATATTCTGTTATAGCAACAGAAAACGAATTAAGTCAAAAAATAATACCAAGAGAGTCTTTTCTATAACAATTACCTGAGAATGAATGTGGAAGTGGCTTTGCCACTGGAGTGAAGCTGTCACACGGAGTCCCCACAAAAGCAATGCTCAGAACAATGGTCACAAGTCAGAAACTCCAACTCATGAGAGCTGCTGAGTGGACTGAGTCCAGCAAAGCCTTAGGGGTGAGGCTACCTGAGTTTTGGGGGGCTCACCCCCCCCCCAGTATGTACAGGATGGGAAATATATAGTCAGAGGCGATTTTTCTCTAGGTTTAAAACTTGACATTTTTTTTCCTCTGTTGGGTTTTGGTATTATTTGGAACCAGCTAATTCTCTTTTCTGGCCAATTTCTCCCTTCTGGAATGGGACTCTCTATCCTGTACCCTTCCCACTATTGCATTTTGGAAGTAGATAAGTTGTTTTGCTTCCACAGGCTCATATTTGGAGATAACTTGCCTCAGAGTGAATTGTGCTTTGAGTCCCACCCATACCCAATTTGGATGAGACTTTAGACTTTTGAGTTGAAGCTGCAATGAGTCAAGTATTTGGGATTATTGGGATGGCATAAATGTAATTTTGCATCATGGAAGGACATGAATTTGGGGGGCCAGGGGTAGAATGTTATTGTTTGAACATGTCCTTCAAGTTCATGTGCTGGAAACTTAATCCCCAATGCAACAGTGTTGAGAGGTAGGGCCTAACAGAAGGTGATGGGGTCATGAGCCCTCATAAATGGATGAATGTTGTCACTGATGGAGTGGTTTGATTATAAAGTTATACAGAGGTTGTTGTAAGAGGGAGTGAGCCCTTTGTGCTTTCTTTCTCACATGCTCACTTCCTTCCACCATGGGGTGACCCTGATCAGATGCCAATGTCATGCTTTTGGATTTCCCAGTCTCCAAAACTATGAGCTAAATAAGCTTCTGTTTGTCACAAATTACCCAGTCTCAAGTATTCTGTTATAGCCATAGCAAAATGTACTAAACAGAGTAGTGAACAGCTTATCAGGTATCCCCTCTTCAATGATTCTGCATTCTGGCCTTGTATAATTCCCTCTCCTTGAAGATTTTGCTTGTGACCAATAGACTCCCTCAATATTGAAGAGATGTCATGTCCATGATTAGATTATGAGAGATTTTAACTGTTATCTTGCTAGAATACTTCTTTGGTGACTTTGATGAAGCAAGCTGCCATATCGTGGGCTGTTCTATTGATTGACTTATATGGCAAGGAACTCCATAGCAGCCTCTAGCTAAACAGCCATTACATAACCGAAAATGCCCAACAAACACAGGAGCTTAAAAGTGACTCCTTCCAAAGTTGAGGTTTCAGATGAAATACCAGCCCTGGTGGATGCTTTGATTGCAGCTTCGAGAAAGACCTTAAAGAAAAGGACCCATATAAGCCATTTAAGGAATACATGTATTCCCAACCCATAGAAACAGTGATATAATAAATGTGCTATTTTAAGTTGCTAAATATGTGGAAATTTGTTGCATAGCTATAGGTAACTAACAGAGATGGTCACTTATTCTTTTGTGCTTTTCTGTCATTTCTGTACATAGTTCTATCATAGCATTTATCACACTCCATTCCCCATTGTGCAGATGACTCCCAAGTGTACATCTTTAGGCTAAACCTGTCTCCTGAGCACCAAATGTACATTTCACTTCATTGTCTTTCATGGGCCTCAAATTGACCATGTCTGGAACTTCACTGATCTCCACCTGTTTCTTCTACGAGATTTACCTCTCTCTCTCACTCACTTTAGAAATAGGCCTCAAGTGATCCTTGAATCTCCTGAGTAGCCGAGAAGCTGGGACTAGAGGTAAAAGCCACCTTTCCTGGCTACTGATAGATTTTTTTTTTTTTTAAGAGACAGAGTCTCTGCCACCCAGCCTGGAATGTAATGGCATGATCATGGCTCACTGAATGAAGGCTTGAACTCCTGCACCCAAGCGATCTTGCTGCCTTAGCCTCTCAAGTAGCTAGGAATATAGGCATGTACCAATGTGCCCGAGTAATTTTTTTTTTTTTTTTTTTGCGACAACATCTCACTCTGTTGTCCAGGCTGGTCTCAAACTCCCAACTGCAATAGATCCTCCCACTTTTACCTCCCAAAGTGCTGAAGTTACAGGTGTGAGCCACTGAACCTGGCCCTCCACTGTATTTTCTATTTCAGATAATACTATCAATAGTATTAACAACTGTCCGACAGTTCAAACCCCAAGCTTGGGAATCATCTTTGTTTTCTTTTTCTTCTATGTGATCCTTTAAAAACAGCAAATCATATATACACCTCCTTTGTTTAAAGCTTTTCTACGTTGTCCATGCACTGCTCTTACAATAAAGTCAAAACTCCTTGTTACAGTCTGTAAGACTTGTGTGGTCTGACCTCAGATCAGATTATCTGTAACCCCCACCCTCCACCTCTCACCTCTGTGGTTTATCTTTTACCAGCCATGCTGGACTCCTTAAGATTGGGTAACTTGTTATGCATTCTTCCTTCATCGTGGTTTCCCAAGTTACACGATTCCTTGTCCATCTTGCCCTTTTTTTTTTTTTGAGTTGGAGTCTCATTCTGTCACAGCATGGTACCTGACCTTATGTCTAAGTTGGGACCTTCTCCATCCCATAAAATCCTTGAAGCACCTGCATGTCTCCCATCACTACTTATTCCATTGTCTGGAAATGCTTACTTAGTCACTTGTCTGTATGTCTTGTTACACTGTAAACTCCATAAAGGTGGGAACAACACTAGCATTTTCACTAATGAATCCTGTACGTCTATTTAGAAGAATGTTTAGTTTTAATTTGTATTTCCTATTCACTCTGGTGTTGAATTTTTATGTGCCTACTGGTTATTTGTGTATCTTCTGTGAAGTTTCTGTTCATACTGTTTGTCTAATCTTAATTGAGGTGTTTGTCTTTTATTATTGAATTTTAAGATCTAGCTATCTATATCTATCCACCTATCTATTATCTATCTATAGATATGAATTCTTTGTCTATGTGTGTTGCGAATATTTTTTTCAGCCTACAGTTTGTCTTATTTTCTTAATGATGTCTTTCGAAAAAGGAGTTTTTAAATTTGAAAAAAATCTCATTTATCAATATTTTTCTTTCCTGAATTTTTTCTTTTTGTGACATTATCTATGAAAGCTTTGCCTGTCAGAAATCATGAAGACTTTTTTCCTTTGTTTTCTCATAGTCTCATCTTTCATGTTTAAGTCAGCCATTCACTTCAGGTTAATTTTTCCAAAAGTTGAGATTAATTTTTCTTTCCATACAGATATCCAGTTGTTTCGGACCATATGTCAAAAAGACTACTTTTTTCTGTCATTGAATTGCTTTGACATCTCTACTAAAAAATCAGTTGACCAAACACCTAGATATAGAAGGAACATACCTCAAAATAGTAAAAGCCATCTACAATAAACCCACAGCTAACATATTCCAAAATGGGCAGAAACAGGGAACATTACCCCTAAAAACTGGAACAAGACAAGGCTGCCAACTCTCACCCCTCTTGTTCAACATTGTATTGG
>NW_007210667.1:0-737 GCF_000164805.1 Carlito syrichta | reverse complement strand
ATGAATTCTTTGTCTATGTGTGTGCGAATATTTTTTTCAGCCTGCAGTTTGTCTTATTTTCTTAATGATGTCTTTCGAAAAAGGAGTTTTTAAATTTGAAAAAAATCTCATTTATCAATATTTTTCTTTCCTGAATTTTTTCTTTTTGTGACATTATCTATGAAAGCTTTGCCTGTCAGAAATCATGAAGACTTTTTTCCTTTGTTTTCTCATAGTCTCATCTTTCATGTTTAAGTCAGCCATTCACTTCAGGTTAATTTTTCCAAAAGTTGAGATTAATTTTTCTTTCCATACAGATATCCAGTTGTTTCGGACCATATGTCAAAAAGACTACTTTTTTCTGTCATTGAATTGCTTTGACATCTCTACTAAAAAATCAGTTGACCAAACACCTAGATATAGAAGGAACATACCTCAAAATAGTAAAAGCCATCTACAATAAACCCACAGCTAACATATTCCAAAATGGGCAGAAACAGGGAACATTACCCCTAAAAACTGGAACAAGACAAGGCTGCCAACTCTCACCCCTCTTGTTCAACATTGTATTGGAAGTCCTAGCTCAGGCAATTAGACAAGAGAAGGAAATTAAGGGAATCCAAATAGGAAAAGAGAAAGTCAAATTATCCCTCTTTGCTGATGATATGATCCTATGCTTTGAAAATTCAAGAGACTCTGTCAAAAACCTACTTGCACTGATAAAGGAATTTGGCAAAGTCTCAGGGTACAAAATAAGA
>NW_007210666.1:0-772 GCF_000164805.1 Carlito syrichta | reverse complement strand
AATAACCTAGTGCTTTGCTATTTGAAATGTGGCTCTCCTAGCCATTATTGGTCCACTACCAAATAAGGAACTTGTGACAAAATACAAATCAGTGCACTGCTTTCTTCATCAGGGAAAATGCAATTGAACTAAGCAGTGTGCTCAATGATGTAGTTGATTTGTCTTCTCACTGGTGCGTCTTCCCGTCAAAGGACAGTAACAAGTGATTGGTAGACCTGTACTTAAAGTAGTATTGATCTGTAAAATAACATCAATTTATTATTAGAAGCATCTAGGAATAGCCTGAGGACTTGAGTCCACAAAACTTAGAAATCTCTGTTTTGCATAGATCCTTCTCAGTGGTCAGAACTTCCAAACTACCCATATATTGTGTGAGTGTGAGTATTAAATAACTCTCTCAAAGTTGTAGATCACAATGATCCAGAATCCTAAGTCATTTTTTGTTCATAAATTTATCTTTTGTCATGATTTTATTTCCTGAAGTTTAGTTACACATATACATGACAGTCTCATCACGGGTAAGCTCTTAGTTCCACATACCCTCAATGATGATTCTTACAAAAAAGGCATGTTCATTCCAGTAGGTTTCTTGTAATGTATATTTGATTAGGACTCATATACTATTAATTCAACCATTCCTTTGTTCACTGTGATTAATTTTTTAGAGACAATATTTTATAGAACTTCTCCTTCTTCAAACCAAATGGGATCTTTAAGAAATTGATGCCCTCTGTGTCCTTTGTAGTTCCTAAAATAGATGAATGATCATTTC
>NW_007210665.1:0-4093 GCF_000164805.1 Carlito syrichta | reverse complement strand
CAAAGGAAAAGGAGTTATCATTGGAGTATTATACAATTCTTAAAAAATCAATCCCTGCATAAGGAACATCTCTAGGCCATACCCTGAATTGTAACCATATTACAAGATAAAAAATATAAAAAATGGGATAAACAAATAAAGTCAGTTGCATATTTTACAGTTTTCATTTATTTATTTATTTATTTTAATTTTTTAAGAAATGTGGGTTACAATTCAGAGTTAGATATACATCCATAGATTATGCAGGGTCCCTGGTTGATGAAATATGCCCCTCCATTCCTTAGCACTATCCCTCCACTGACAATCTCACACCTCCCCCTAAACAGGTTTCCACTACTGCCAATCACTTTCTTACAGCACTATAAGTGATTAAGTTCAGCTCATGAGTGAGAATATATGGAACTCTTTTCTTTGGTTCTGTGATAAATCACTGAAAATTACCTACCACATATTGATCAAACGTTCTGTAAAATTCTTCTTTCTGTCCTTTTTTATGGCTGCATAATATTCAACTGGGTGTATACTTCATTTATTTTACCCATTACAGCTTTGATGAGCAACATGTTTGGTACCATTTTTTTTTTTTGCTATTGTAATTAGAGCTGCAAAAAACATATGGGCGCAGGTATATTTTTTGTAAAATGATTTGAGTTCCTCCAGGTATATTCTCGACAGGGGAATTTCTGAGTCACATGGTAGCTCAAGATCTTGTCACTTTACAAACAACCACACTGTTTTCCAAAGATGTTGCTCTACTTTTCAGTCCACATGCCATGTAGAAGCATTTATTGCTTCCAAAATCCTGACCTGCATCAGTTATGGTTTGTTTTATTGATGATGGCCAGTCTTACAGGGGGAATGTGCTATTTAAACTGGTTTCATTCGCATTTCTTTGATGATGAGTGAGACTAAGCAATTTTCATGTTTCTGCTGGCTGCCTGTGTCTCTTATGAAAAGTGTCCAGTCACATATATTGCAGACTTTTCAAAGGGAATGCTTGTCTGGCATTTCTGAGTGTTTTAGTTTCTTGTAGATCGGAGATGTAAAGCCTCTTTACAGATATATAGGTGGAAAACCGTTTTTCCCATTCTGTTGACTTTATACCTGCCCTTCTGACGTTTTCTTTTGTTTTGCAGAAGTATATTAATTTGATGCGATCCTACTTGTCTTACTTATGTCTTAAGACATGGGTATTTAGAGCCCTGAAGGGGAAATAGTTTCCGATTCAGGTTTCACTAATGGTGTCACCTGCGTTTTCTATGATTTTTATAATTTGTTTTTTACATTTAGTTCTTTGATCCATATAGAGTTAATGTGTATGGTGATAGATCGTGGTCATGTTTTAATCTTGTGCATGTTATCAGCCTGTTGCCAGCACCATTTACTGACTATGATTTCCATTACTCAGTGGGTCTTGGAAGTTTCTTCAAAGATGAGTTGGTTGAGGATTTGAGCATGTCATTCTGTGTCCTGTTCCATTAGCCTATGGACCTTTTCTTGTACCAATAACAGGCTGTCTTGATTAATGTAAACATACAGTAAAATTTGAGGTCTGGAACTGTGATAGCTCCTGCTTTGTTTCTTTGATAAGTTTCTTTTGGCTATTCATGATGGTTTATGGTTTCATATGAATTCTTTTTTGCAATTTCCAGTTCTGAGAAGAATGATTTTAACTTGATGGTTATTTCATTGAATCTGTAGACTGACTAAAAGGCTAATTTTTTCATTAAAAGAGGTAAGTAAATTCAGGGAAACAAACATGTCAAATTGTCATTGATGACATCAGCCTCAGAACTTTGACTTCATAATGGGAGGGAACTTGTGTACAGTGCTCTGCCAAATGCGTTAGACATGATGGATTTCATTCCAAAGAAGTGAAGATAACCATGGGTGTTCATGATGAACACATCCAAAAATTTCTCGAGGGGTAAGTGACCATTCAAGAATCCTGTAAGGAGGTAGTCTTTTTTTTTTTTAAAGCAGTCTTTATTGAGAGGACTGAGAAACTCCCAAACTTGTAGGGGGATCTGAGGGAGTTGCCCACGAGGTAGTTAGTCTTTTATTGTTATGATCACGGAGTTCTGTTGGAGCTTGGTTATAGTACAACCAAACAATATTTTGACACTTTCTTTAGTTTAGAAACTTTTGGATGTTTTTAGTATTGTGTAGCAGCCTTTGATCAGTTTTTCCTACAGAATTTAAACATTGCTTTTGCTAAGATCATATGGAATTTTCCACAATTTTTAATTACCTAAATTTTTAAACTAATGCAGAGCCCAAATACTTACTACTTTGTAAACATCCATGTTATTTTGGTTTATTCATACAGGGCCCAAAATTCTCTTTTTTCTGTATGCCTCATTTTAAATGATTGGTGATTAAAAGTATCAGGTTAATCGGACACTTTGTTGCAGAGAACAGCATTATGTCTTAGGTAGAGAAAATACCAGGGGATTTAATGGTAATACTCTTTAAAAATATAAATTGGGTCAAAATATTAAGTGAATGTGATTACTTTTCTCTAAGGATTGCACATCTGTAACTTTTAATCAAAATTAACAAACAGAGAATACTGAGTGCACCAAGAAAATTTACACAAATTTTAAGAATGAAAAAAGCTGTATTAAATTATGATACTGTTTTCTTTTCAAAAATTTTTAAGATTTGTTATGCATTCTGCCTTTTGAATGTATTTACGTACACTGAATCTCAAGGTTCAGTTTTCTAAGAATGATATACATATGGAATCTCAACAAGTTTCAACTTAGGCAGAATAAAACATTCAGAATGTATGTGAGAAACACTGTAGTTGTCAATTTTGAAGGCACAATTATATGATGTATTCCAACGTATTAAAAGAAAAAGGAGTTATCATTGGAGTATTATACAATTCTTAACAAATCAATCCCTGCATAATGAACATTTCTAGGCCCAATCCTGAATTGCAACCATTTTTAAATTAAAAATAATAATAATAAAAAGTAGAATAAACAAATGAAATCTGTTGCATATTTCACAGCTTTCATTTATTTATTTATTTTAATTTTTTTTAAAATGTGGGTTACAATTCAGAGTTAAATATACAACCATTGATTATGCAGGGTCCCTGGTGGTTGAGGTATGCCCTTTCCTTTTTTAGCAGTATTCCACCAATGCCATTCTCAACCCTCCCCCTAAAGAGGATTCCACTACTGCCAATCACTCTCTTACACCACTGTAAGTGATCCAGTTCACCTCATGAGTGAGAACATATGGAACTCTCTTGTTTGGTTCTGTGATAAATCACTGAAAATGACCAACCACATATCCATCAAGCGTTCTGCAAAATCCTTCTATCTGTCCTTTTTTATGGCTGCATCATATTCCACTGTATATATACCTCATTTATTTTACCCATTCTAGCTTTGATGGGCAACATGGTTGGTACTATGTTTTTATTCCAATTGTGATTAGAGCTGCAAAAAACATACGGGTGCATGTATCTTTTTGGTAAAATGATTTGAGTACCTCCAGGTATATTCTCTAGAGTGGATTTTCTGAGTCACACGGCAGGTCAAGATCTTGTTCCTTTAAAACAACCACACTATTTTCCAAAGATGTTGCTCTACTTTTCAGTCCACATGCAGTGTAGAAGCATTTATTTCTTCTAAAATTCTGACCTGCATCTGTTATGGCTTGTTTTGTTAATAATGGCCAGTCTTACAGGGGGTATGTGGTATTTCAAAGTGGTTTCATTTGCATTTCTTTGATGATGAGTGAGGCTGAGCAATTTTCATGTGTCTGCTGGCTGTCCATATCTCTTCTTATTAAAAGTGTCCAAACACGTATTTTGCACACATTTCACAGGTAAAGTTTGTCTGATTTTTCTGAGTGTTAGAGTTTCTTGTAGATACTAGATGTTATATCTTTTTACAGATATATAGGTGGAGAATCGTTTTTCAAATTCTGGTGGCTGTATCCCTGCTCTTCTGATGGTTTCTTTTCTCTTGCAGAAGTATATTAATATGATGAGGTCCCACTTATCTAACTTACTCCTTAAGGCATGGGTATTTAGGGCTCTGAAGAGGAATTGATTTCCGGTTCCAGTTTCCCT
>NW_007210664.1:0-3783 GCF_000164805.1 Carlito syrichta | reverse complement strand
TTCTGTAGATACTAGATGTTATATCTTTTTACAGATATATAGGTGGAGAATCGTTTTTCAAATTCTGGTGGCTGTATCCCTGCTCTTCTGATGGTTTTCTTTTCTCTTGCAGAAGTATATTAATATGATGAGGTCCCACTTATCTAACTTACTCCTTAAGGCATGGGTATTTAGGGCTCTGAAGAGGAATTGATTTCCGGTTCCAGTTTCGCTAATGGTGTCCCCTGCGTTTTGTAAGATTATTATAATTTGGTGTTTCATGTTTAGGACTTTGATCTATTTAGATTTAATATGTATGGTGATAGATATGGGTCCTGTTACAATCTTGGGTGTGTTGTCAGCCTTTTCACGGCACCATTTATTGAATATGTTCTCCATTACCCAGTGGGTCTTGGATGTTTTTTCAAAGATGAGTTGGTTGAGAATTTGAGGATTTCATTCTCTGTCCTGATCCATTGGCCTATGGACCTATTCTTGTACCAATACCAGACTGTGTTGATTACTGTAAACATATAGTAAAGTTTATCATCTGGACTGCGATAGGTCCTGCTTTGTTTCTTTAGATAACATTCTTTTGGCTATTCATGATTTTTTATGGTTTCTCATGAATTCTTTATTGCAATTTGCAGGTCTGAGAAGAATGATGTTATCTTAATGGTTATTTCACTGAATCTGTAGATTGACTAAAAGGCTAATTTTTACATTAAAACGGAAAGTAAAGTCACGGAAACAAGCATGTCAAATTGTCATTTATGACATCAGCCTCAGAACTTTGACATCATAATGGGAGGCACGTTAACTACTGAGCAATCATTAGGTTTCAAGCACTTGTGTACAGTGCTCTGCCAAATGTGGTAGACATGGTGGATTTCATTCTTAAGAAGTGAAGGGAACTATGTGTTCACACCTATCCAAAAATTTCTCCAGGGATAGGTGATCATTCAAGAACCCTCTAAACGAGGTAGTCTTTTTTTTTTGAGTTGAAGTCTCAGTTGGTAGCCCAGACTGGATTGCCATGGCCGCTCCCGGCCACCGCAGCCTCGCCTGCTGGGCTCCGGCGATCCTTCCGCCTCAGCCTTCCGAGTAGCTGGAATGACAGGCATGCATTACCACGCCCGCCTGATTTTTTGATTTATTGTAGAGATGAGGTCTCACTGCCCAGGTGGGTCTCGAACACACAGGCTCAGGCAATCCACTCACCTCAGCCTCCCAAAGGCGCGGGATTACAGGCTGAGCCACGAGTCTGGCTCTTTTTTTTTTAAAGCAGTGTTTACTGAGAGGACTGAGATAATCCCAAACAGGGAGGGGATCTGTGGGACTTACCCAAGAAGCAGTATGTTATTATTATGGTCATGGAGTCCTGTTTATGCTTCGTTATAGCACAACCAAATAATATTTTAGCACTTTCTTTAGTTTAGAAACTTTTGGATGTTTTGAGTATTGTTTAGTAGCCTTTGAGCCTACAGGATTTGAACAATTCTTTTACTGAGATCATAATGACTTTTCCATAATTATCAATTATCTAAATTTTTATGCTAATGCAGAACCGAAGTGCTTACTACATTCTAAATCTCCATGTTATTTTGGATTATATATATTGGGCCCCAAGTTCTCTTTTTTCTGTGTGCCTCATTGTAAATACTTGGTGATTAAAAGTATCAGATTAATCAGACACTTTGTTACAGAGTACAGCATTATATCTTAGGTACAGAAAATACTGGGGGATTCAATGGAAATACTCTTAAAAATACAAATTTTGTTAAAATATAAAGGGAATGTGATTTGATATTTTCTTCAAATACATAAGGGAAACTTTTCTCTCTAAGAATTGCAAACCTTTAAAATTTATTCAAAATTAACAAGCAGAAAATATAGAGTGTACCAAGTAAATGTACAGAAATTTGAAGAATGGAAAAAACTGTATTAAATTACGATACTGTTTTATTTTCTATAATTTTTAAGATTTATTATGCGTTCTGCCTTCTGAATAGCACTTAGGTACATTGAATCTCAAGGGTCAATTTTCTAAGAATGATATAGACCTGGAGTCTCAACAAGTTTCAATTTACGCAGAGTAAAACATTCAGGATTTATGTGAGAAACACTGTAGTTGTCAATTTTGAAGGCAGAATTATACCTTGTATTCCAACGTTATATACAATTCATAAAAAATTCAATCCCTGCATAATGAACATTTCTAGGCCCAACCCTGAATTGTAACCATCCTTAAAGTAAAAAAAATATAAATAATAGAATAAACAATAAAGTCTGTTGAGTGTTTTACAGCTTTCATTTATTTATTTATTTAATTTTTTACTTTAATTTTTTTTTAAATGTGGGATACAGTTCAGAGTTGGATATACAAACATTGTTTATGTAGCATCCCTTGTTGATCAGGTTTGCCCCTCCCTTCTTTAGTAGTATCCCTCCACTGCCAATCTCACCCCTCCCATAAACAATTTTCCACTACTGCCAATCACTTACTTACACCACGATGTGTGATCAGGTTCATCTAATGAGTGAGAACATATGGAACTCTGTTCTTTGTTTCCGTGATAAATCACTGAAAATGACCTCCCTCATATCCATAAAACGTTCTGAAAAATCCCTATATTTGTGCTTGTTTATGGCTGCAAAATATTCCACTGTGTATATACCACATTTAGTTTATACAATCCAGGTTTGATGGGCTACATAGTTGGTACCAGGTTTTTTTTGCAATTGTGATTAGAGCTGCAAAAACATACTGATGCTGGTATCTTTTTGCTAAAATGATATGAGTTCCTCCAGGTATATTCTCAAAAGGGAAATTACTGAGTCACATAGTATATCAATATTTTGTCCCTTTACAAACCACCATATTGTTTTCCAAAAGTGTTGTTGTACTTTTCAGTCCACATGCAGTGTAGAAGCATTTATTTCCTCACAAATCCTGACCTGTATCTGTTATTGTTTGTTTTATTAATGATTGCCAGTCTTACAGGGGGTATGTTGTATTTCAAATTGGTTTCATTTGCATTTCTTTGATGATGAGTGAGGCTGAGCAATTTTCATGTGTCTGCTGGCTGCCCGTATCTCTTCTTATGAAAAGTGTCCAAACACGTATATTGCACACTTCTCCAAGAGAATGTTTGTCTGATTTTTCTGAGTTTGAGTTTCTTCTAGATCCTAGATATTTTGTCCATTTACAGATATATATGTGGAGAATCATTTTTCCCATTGTGTTGGCTGTATCCCAGCTCCTCTGATGGTTTCTTTTGTTTTGCAGAAGTATATTAATTTTATGAGATCCCACTTTTCTAACTTACTTTTTAAGGCATGGGTATTTAGGGCTCTGAAGAGGAATTTGTTTAAGGTTCCAGTTTCCCTAATGGTGTCTCCTGAGTTTTCTTAGATCATTATAACTGGTGGTTTACGATTAGGTCTTTGATCCATTTAGAGATAATGTGTATGGTGATAGATCGGGGTCCTGTTTCAATCTTGTGCATGTTTTCAGCCTTTTCCCACCACCATTTTCTGAATATGTTCTCCATTACCCAGTGGGACTTGGAGGTTTTTTCAAAGATGAATTGGTTGAGAATTTGAGGATTTCATTCTCTGTCCTGATTCATAGGCCTATGTATCTATTCTTGTACTAATCCCAGACTGTTTTTATTACTTTAAAGATACAGTAAAGTTTGAAGATTGAAACTGCGGCAGCTCCTGCTTTGTTTATTTTGATAAGATTCTTTTGGCTATCGTAATTGTTTATGGTTTCATATGAATTCTTTATTGCAATTTCCG
>NW_007210663.1:0-2047 GCF_000164805.1 Carlito syrichta | reverse complement strand
TACTGATGTTTAGTGACTTACACAGTCTCACTGTGACATCTGCTCATTGGACAACAGTAGCACAGAGGTCCTGCCTTCCAGTAGCAGGTGCCAGAGACACTTGAGGCTTTCACTAACCCCAGTTCATTTCAGGTCACACATCTGTTCCTCCTTCCTCTGAGACACTCACTGGCAGTCCCAAGGGTAGGTAGTCATCTTCTTCCCCCTCCTCCCAACAAAAAGCACACCTGGGAAGAAATTAACCAGTGGAAAAAAAGCATGTGCAAAGAAAGCAAGAGGAAGCTCATTGGAGGTGTCCAGAGGCCTGTGTGATAGAAGAGCAAGAAATAAACTTTCTTCTTCTTCTTCTAGGCTTGCTATGAAATAAAGGTCAATTCTTTACTTAAGGATTGCTATTTAAGTCAACAGAATTAGGTGGCTCTCAATCTAAGACATGAGGTTATGGAAAGTCATCCACTTAGATGGACACTACCCTCATCTTATTAGACAAGAACAACCAATGGGAGGGGACTGCAACTCTCACAGTGAATCTCTGGAGTCCAAATTTCTATTGACAAAGAGAGCAGGATTATATAGAATTAAGTCATAGTTGTGCCGATATTGAGTCTTTCAGGCAAATTATGGTGTCGCTCTGGATGAGCTTTCCTTGTCTTTAAAGGGTAGTTATATAAAGGGAAGACTTTAGCATGGAGAAAACTTGGGAATCACCAAAGTGTAACTGAAAATGACCAGACCTTATGGCCAGAACCTGGCCATTGTTACGAAAAGCTGTAACTTAACTATTCTGATGTAGGGTTTAGAGTCTGGGATTTGGAGTTAGGCAGACCTGAGATCAAATCCTGCTTTTGATAGGAGTTGTGTGACCTTGGGTAAGCTAATTCTCTGAGCTTCAGTTTTCTTATTTGCAGAATGTGGGTAAAAATGGCATCTGCTTCATAGAACTTTTGCAAGGCTCGGAAGAGAAAATTCATTTTAGGTGCATAGCACAGCCACGCAAGGGACACATCTGCGTGCACACCAGTAAAAACTAATGAGGCCCTTGGAAATTAGCAAGGTTTGTATAACCCCATCTAGGAGGGAGGGACCCAGCATAGAGTAGGCAGAGACCTTCCACAAGCCTTATAGAGTTGGATTTTGTTATAGTGGGGGCACAAATTATCCTTCAACTGGCACAAAATATCATTCAGAACTAGAAAGATCACATATTGTTATTACTAACTCTGCATCAAGCTACTTTCTTATTTCAAATTCGATATCTCAGGAATTTCCACACAGGTGAGAATGAGTCCCTGGAGAGCTGACCCAAGTAGTCTGGTCACTGGAATGTATCACCCATTCTAAATTTATTTATAATGCTGGGTTTACCGATGGGTATTAGTGGCAATGTAAAAAACAATAAAAATGCCTATCTTTTGTTTGATATATATAACCAGATCTGTGCTTAGCACTTGACATGTATTTGCTCGAGGCTTCCAGTATGCCTCCAAAGCAAATTAGTGTAATCCCCCGTTTTACAGATGAGGGAACCAAGGCTCATAGAAGTTTCATGACTAAATCAAAGTCACAAGAGGCATTTGGAGGAGCCAGAATTTGGTGATAGCTCTCTCTATTGCTAGTGCTGGTTCTAAATCAATCAATGTTTCTGTCATACTTCACAGTCAATCCCTCTGAGACTGTGGGAAGATTGCCCATGGCTTTAAAACCTGAGAGGCCTGCTTGGCATTGCCTTCAGGCCAACTCCTTTCTGCTACAATAAAGTCCACTGGGATAATAACAAATTAAGCTGATCCTCCATGAGCTTCATCTATGGAAGGCGGTGGTTAGTGTAAAGAGCATTGCTCTTGGACTAGATGAACTTTGTACAGGTTAAGTTATTTGAAGAGTCTCAGTTTTCCTACCTGTAGCTTGGAAAATATATTTACTTCCTAGAGTTGTTGTGAGAATTAAGTGGTACATAGTAGATGTTTATTAAATTCAACTTCTTTTCCTTAGCATTGGATTACTTCATTCAATGAACAACTCTGACGCTGCACCATGTGCCCTGAGG
>NW_007210662.1:0-2049 GCF_000164805.1 Carlito syrichta | reverse complement strand
GAAGAAATTAACCAGTGGAAAAAAAGCATGTGCAAAGAAAGCAAGAGGAAGCTCATTGGAGGTGTCCAGAGGCCTGTGTGATAGAAGAGCAAGAAATAAACTTTCTTCTTCTTCTTCTAGGCTTGCTATGAAATAAAGGTCAATTCTTTACTTAAGGATTGCTATTTAAGTCAACAGAATTAGGTGGCTCTCAATCTAAGACATGAGGTTATGGAAAGTCATCCACTTAGATGGACACTACCCTCATCTTATTAGACAAGAACAACCAATGGGAGGGGACTGCAACTCTCACAGTGAATCTCTGGAGTCCAAATTTCTATTGACAAAGAGAGCAGGATTATATAGAATTAAGTCATAGTTGTGCCGATATTGAGTCTTTCAGGCAAATTATGGTGTCGCTCTGGATGAGCTTTCCTTGTCTTTAAAGGGTAGTTATATAAAGGGAAGACTTTAGCATGGAGAAAACTTGGGAATCACCAAAGTGTAACTGAAAATGACCAGACCTTATGGCCAGAACCTGGCCATTGTTACGAAAAGCTGTAACTTAACTATTCTGATGTAGGGTTTAGAGTCTGGGATTTGGAGTTAGGCAGACCTGAGATCAAATCCTGCTTTTGATAGGAGTTGTGTGACCTTGGGTAAGCTAATTCTCTGAGCTTCAGTTTTCTTATTTGCAGAATGTGGGTAAAAATGGCATCTGCTTCATAGAACTTTTGCAAGGCTCGGAAGAGAAAATTCATTTTAGGTGCATAGCACAGCCACGCAAGGGACACATCTGCGTGCACACCAGTAAAAACTAATGAGGCCCTTGGAAATTAGCAAGGTTTGTATAACCCCATCTAGGAGGGAGGGACCCAGCATAGAGTAGGCAGAGACCTTCCACAAGCCTTATAGAGTTGGATTTTGTTATAGTGGGGGCACAAATTATCCTTCAACTGGCACAAAATATCATTCAGAACTAGAAAGATCACATATTGTTATTACTAACTCTGCATCAAGCTACTTTCTTATTTCAAATTCGATATCTCAGGAATTTCCACACAGGTGAGAATGAGTCCCTGGAGAGCTGACCCAAGTAGTCTGGTCACTGGAATGTATCACCCATTCTAAATTTATTTATAATGCTGGGTTTACCGATGGGTATTAGTGGCAATGTAAAAAACAATAAAAATGCCTATCTTTTGTTTGATATATATAACCAGATCTGTGCTTAGCACTTGACATGTATTTGCTCGAGGCTTCCAGTATGCCTCCAAAGCAAATTAGTGTAATCCCCCGTTTTACAGATGAGGGAACCAAGGCTCATAGAAGTTTCATGACTAAATCAAAGTCACAAGAGGCATTTGGAGGAGCCAGAATTTGGTGATAGCTCTCTCTATTGCTAGTGCTGGTTCTAAATCAATCAATGTTTCTGTCATACTTCACAGTCAATCCCTCTGAGACTGTGGGAAGATTGCCCATGGCTTTAAAACCTGAGAGGCCTGCTTGGCATTGCCTTCAGGCCAACTCCTTTCTGCTACAATAAAGTCCACTGGGATAATAACAAATTAAGCTGATCCTCCATGAGCTTCATCTATGGAAGGCGGTGGTTAGTGTAAAGAGCATTGCTCTTGGACTAGATGAACTTTGTACAGGTTAAGTTATTTGAAGAGTCTCAGTTTTCCTACCTGTAGCTTGGAAAATATATTTACTTCCTAGAGTTGTTGTGAGAATTAAGTGGTACATAGTAGATGTTTATTAAATTCAACTTCTTTTCCTTAGCATTGGATTACTTCATTCAATGAACAACTCTGACGCTGCACCATGTGCCCTGAGGTTGCAGCAATGAACAAAAGAGATAGAGTTTCTGCTTTGCTTTTTCCATGTAACATATTCTAGAGGATTATAAGCTTAACAAAGCATTGGAAGAGATACATAAGTGAGTTATTTTGTAAGTGCTGTGAGAGAGAAATTTACAGGTACATTGACAGACCTTATTTAGACTGGAGTTTATGCAGAGGTGGTTGGGTAAAGTCCTTCTCTGAAATACAGTGATGCTTTAAGCAGATA
>NW_007210661.1:0-4058 GCF_000164805.1 Carlito syrichta | reverse complement strand
ACTGATCCTTCCACCTCAGTCTTCCAAGTAGCTGGAACTACAGGTGCGCGCTACCATGCCAGGCTAATTTTTTGATTTATTGTAGAGATGAAATCTCACCAAGTTGCCCAAGAGGGTCTCGAACACGCGGGCTCAGGCAATTCACTCACCTCAGCCTCCCAAGGTGCGGGGTTACAGGTTGAACCACCGAGCTCGGCTAGAATTTTTAATATAAAACAATATATAATATCTCTCTCATTTTGCTAACACTACCTGTACACTGGCAGTCAGCAAAATTTTTCTGCAAAGGGACAAATAGTACATATTTTATACAGTAAAGGCCATTGAGTCCCTGTCAGAAAAGCACAGTTCTGTCCTCGTGGTGTAAAAACAGCCATAGCCAATGCATGCATGAATGAGAGTAACTGTGTGGTCTATTAAACTCTTATTCTCAAAAACAGGATGCGAGCTGGATGGGGCCCATGGGCCGTCGTGTTCTGACACCTGATCTAAACTTGCCCCTCCATCTATGCCTTGGCTGTTCTCAATGTCTCTTTGATCAAGGGCCTGGCCCAGTCACTAAAGGTGTGGGCAAGGAGCGTCTGTTTGGCAGGTTCAGTTGGGGTAGATATGGAGTGGTAGCTGTCACAAGGGAGTATGCAAGAAAATGAATCTTTGCCAGAAGCATGAGTTGTGCAAGTGGAATTTTACATAAAAACAGACAACTGGAAGCCTAAAATGTATAATAAAATGCACATCTAGAATGGCAGAAGCAATCTTGAAAAATAACAAAACTGGAGGGCTAAGGTTTCCTAATTTCAAGTCTTTAACTATAGTAATCAAGAAAGTGCAATGTTGACATGATCAGGACACACAAATAGAACAAAGAAACAGAACCAAGCATCCAGGAATCACTCATCACATATACAGCAATTGATTTTAGCACAGAATGCAAAAACAATCCAGTGGAGAGAGCTATTTTTGACAAAGCTCACCATAACAACTAGATATGTCTATGTAAAATAAATAATCACATAGATATATACATTTTGACCCATTCTTTGAACCTTGAGTAAAAACTCAAATACTTTTTGACTTAAGTACAAAACACAAAACTATCAATCCTCTGAAATAAAAATTCATGTGTCTCATTTTTTTTTGAGTTAGTCTCTGTCGCCCAGACTGGAGTACAGTGGCACGCTCCCGGCCACCGCAGTCTCGACCTGCTGGGTTCCAGCGATCCTTCTGCCTCAGCCTTTTAAATAGCTGGAACTACAGGCGCGCGCTACCACGCCCAGCTAATTTTTTGATTTATTGTATAGATGAAGTCTCGTCAAATTGCCCAGGCGGTTCTCGAACCCACGGGCTCAGGCAATCCACTCACCTCAGCCTCCCAAAGCGGGGGATTGCAGGCTGAGCCACCGAACCCGGCTTTTTCATGTGTCTTTGGGTTAAGCAAAAATTTCAGAGATTGTCAAGCCAAAAGTATGAGGCATATAAAAATCTCATTAATTTGGACTTTCTCAACTTTCAAAACTTCTCTTTTGTATACGCTGTTAATGAGTATAAAGAGAAGGAGCAGATTGAGAGAAAATATTTGCAAATTACTTATCTGATAAAGAACTTACAGTCAGAATCTGTAAAGAATGCTCAAATCTAGATCTCAAGAAAATAAAAAAGTTCAATAGACAATGGTATGCTATATCGCAGCGAAAAGAGAATAAAATAATAAAATGTAAAAGACGGATGCATCTCAAAATAATTATGCTAGGTAAGGGAAGACAAACCCTAACAAGGACATATTATGCATTTTATTAACTAGAAAATGCAAACTCATCTGTAATGGTATACATCAGATGAATGCTTTCTCAGATGAAGGGGTGAAAGGAAGAGATGTGAATATGAGTAAATTGCCCAACTGTTGGATGTATCTCTCTATTTTGATTCTGGTGATGCTCTCATAGATAGACAAATATAGTTGTTGCTATAGATGTAGATGTAGATATAGATGTAAATAACTTGCACAAATAAACAAAATTCCCAGTGGACTTTAGAGAAACAGGAAACCGACATTGACTTAGACTAGGAATCTTTATGATTTCAGCTGTGGTTTCTGACTATGTCACCAGAAAACTCTTTTTTTTTTTAACCAGAAAACTCTTTGGTGGATGTTTTTCAACCAAGGTATAGATTTCAAAAGATTTGATTCTTTCTGCGTTAATAACAAATGATGTGAAGTCATAGTTTGAAGGTAAAAATTTCCCCCTCTCTGCTCCCAGACCTCTCACAGGGCTTGTAGGATCGAGAAGAAAAGTCAAGAGTCTTGAGAGAAAGAGTATGTAGCGTGTGTGACTTTACAAATGGCCTGTGACTGACCACAGAAAACTGGAAGTTCCGGGATAAAGCACTGGAATGGAAACGTTTACCAAGGTATAAACCATGTGTTTTTTAGGAAGAGTCGTTCATCTAGGAAGAAGACATAGAATATGTGTTGTTTTGTTTTGTTTATGTCTCAGGGTACATAACACTGTTTTCCCACTGAGGAACATGACTTTTTTTTTTTGAGTTGGAGTCTCACTCTGTTGCCCAGACTGGAGTGTAGTGGCACGCTCCTGGCCACCGCAGCCTCGACCTGCTGGGGTTCGGCAATCCTTCCGCCTCAGCCTTCCAAGGAGCTGACACTACAGGCGCGTGCTACCACACCGGGCTAATTTTTTGATTGATTGTAGAGATGAGGTCTCTCCAAGTTGCCCAGGCGGGTCTCAAACTGGCAGGCTCAGGCAATCCACTCACCTCAGCCTCCCAAAGCTTGGGATTACAGGCTGAGTCACTGAGCCCGGCCATGACTATTTTTTTTTTTAAATTATATTTTCTTTATTATTATTATAATAATTGTTTTGTAGAGATGAGGTCTTGTCAAGTTGCCCAGGCTGGTCTCAAACCCGCTACTCAGGTGATCCACTCACCTCAGCCTCCCAGAGCACTGGGATTACAGACTGAGCTACCAAGCCCTGCTCCTGTTTCTTTTAATCCCTTTCCTACAGTAACACGGTAGTTGTTCAAGGTCTACTTATGAGTACTCAGCTCTTTGCTTCTGTGAGTATTATAAACTCTAATTCCATCCAGGTGTCTGTGAAGTTCATGATTTTGTTCTTCTTTAAGGTAGCATAATATTCCATTGTACATATGTACCACTTAAAAAAAAAATCAGGTCCTCTTTTGATTGGCAGCACACTTGGTTCCATGATCTTACTATTGTGAACAATGCTGCAATAAACATATGTGTGCAGGTATCTTTTTTATAGAGTGATTTGAGTTCTTCAGGGTATATTCCCAGTTGGGGCATTGCGGGGTGAATGTCAATTTTTAGAGCTTTTAGGAACCACCACACTGATTTTCACAGAGACTCTACTAGCTTACAATCCCACCAACAGTGCAGAAGTGTTCCCTTTGTGCCACATCCTCTCCAGCATCTGTTATTTTTTTGAGTTATTGATGATGGCCATTCTGACTGGAGTTAGGTGGTATCTCAGTGCAGTTTTAATTTGCATCTCCTTGATGGATAGTGAGGCTGAATATTTTTTCATGTCTATTGGCTGCTTGTATGTCTTCTTTTGAGAAGTGTCTATTCATATCTTTAGACCACATTGTAATGAGCCTGCTTGGTTTTTTTTCTTTTAGAATGTTTGATTTCCTTGTAGATCCTTGATGTTAGGCCGTTGTCAGACATGGAGTTGGCAAATATTTTTTCCCAGTCTGTGGGCTGTTTCCCTGCTCTCTTGATAGTTTCTTTGATGGGCAACACAGTTGGTTCCATTTCTTGTGATCGTGAATAGTGCTAAAATAAACATGCATACACACGTGTCTTTTTTGTAGAATAATTTGAGTTCCTCTGGGTATACTCCCAGGGGAGGGACTGCTGGGTCATATGAAAGGTCAACCTTTAGATCTTTTAAAAATCACCACACTGTTTTCCACAGAGGTTGTATTAATTTACACTCCCACCAGCAGTGTGGAAGTGTTCTCTTTTCTCCTCATCCTCCCCAGCATCTGTTGCTTTTTGAGTTATTTATTTTGGC
>NW_007210660.1:0-5076 GCF_000164805.1 Carlito syrichta | reverse complement strand
GTTTACAGAAGCATATTTAGCTTGTTATACCTACAAGAGCATGAGTCTCCAGTCTTTTTGGGGTCTTGGGGTCTGGGTCAGTTTGTCCCTTTCACATCGGTTAGTAAGATGCCAAGGTATTTCTTCTTTTTTTTGGCTATAGTGAATGGGATTGTGCTTTTCATTTGATTCTCTGCTAGTTTTTTGCTGGTGTGAATATATGTGACTGTCTTTTGCACACTGCTTGTGTACTCTGAGATTTTTCCAAAGTGTTTTATTAGTGCAAGATAATTTTTGGCAGATTTCCTTGGCTTTTCCAGGCTTAGGGTCATATTGTCAGCAAAGAGGGATAGCTTAACTTCTACTTTTCCTTTTGGGAACCCCTGCTTTTCTTCTTTCTTTCTTTTTTTTTTTTGGGTTGGAGTCTCACTCTGTCACCCAGGTTGGAGTGCAGTGACATGCTCATGGTCACTGCAACCTCGACCTGCTGGGCTCATACAATCCTTCCACCTCAGCCTTTCCAAGTAACCATAACTACAGGTGTACACTACCACACCTTGACTAATTTATTTTTATTGTAGAGGTGAGGTCTCACCAAGCTGCCCAGGCTGGTCTCAAACCCGAGGTCTCATACAATCCTTTCACAATGGCCTTCCAAAGTGCTGGGATTATAGGCTTGAGCCACTGCACACAGCCTTCTTCTCTCTTATTGTTCTGCTAGGACTTCCAAAACTATGTTGAACAGGAGGCATGGGAATGGGTAGCCTTGTCTTGTTCTATATTTCAGAGGAATTGCATCCATTTTATGTCTGTTTTGCAATATGTTGTCTGGAGGTTTATTGTAGATGTCTCATTATTTTGAGGTGTGTTCTCTCTATATCTAGGTGTTCAAAGTTTTTTTTTTAATCAAGAATAGATGCTCGATTTAGTTAAAAGCATTTTCTGCATCTAACAATATAATCATGCGATTCTTGTTTTTACACCTGTTGATGTATTCAATTGAATGTGAGAAGACAACAATAGATTTAGGTTAAGAGCATGCTATTGAGAGACCCAAGAAACCAAGAAACTTATTTGCTGTAAAAGTAGCGTTTAGTTTACTATATTTCATATATCCCCACCTCATGTTTACTATATATTTTGTGTATTCCTACCTCATGTATTTTATGAAATCTTAGTACTTTAAATTCTACCTCAAATGAAATCTTAGTACTTTAAATCCTACCTCAGACCCCGTAGAACTAGGCATATGTCGGGTGCCGGGTCGTGACCACTAATGGCGTAAGCAGTGTTTGCATTTAGAACCCTTGGGTTAAGCATTGTCAGCCCCAAATTAGTAGGCTAACTTATGCTTTTACAACAGGATGTAAATGATAAAGCGATAAGCCGCTTTCAGACATTCCTACAAGGTGGCAGCAGACTCAGAGGTGCCAGCTATTCTCTATCACCGGTTTTTATCCCAGTGATAATTTACACGCAGTGGCTATGTAAACCTGCAGAGAACAAAGACTTTTATAAAAGAAACTGCCTTGCTATAATACGCTTGTGATATTTTATAAATTCCCAGAATTAGTATATGATTTTCTACCCCACATTCACTGTATGTGTTTGCAGCATTCATATTTAAAACTTTGTTAAGTTTGGCTTTTGTTGTCCCATAATGACTATGTTATGTTATGTAAATGTTAAGCAAACAGGCTTTCCTAAGCATACCTTGGGATGGAAACTTAAAGGGCTAATGTAACCCTTTGTCTGCCAGCTCAGGTTACTTCATACGCAGGGACTGCATGGACCTAGCTTATCTAACATTCCACTAGGCCCATTAAGTGGGTTTCTGTCAATCATGGGCAGCACCCACCAATACCAAGTGTTCCCGTACCCATTAGGAGAAATTACCCAATCATGTAAAATCAGGTTTAAAGTTCTTTCCCCTCCCTCTGTAATTGTGCATAAAAACTGCTTGCCATTATGAATCAGGGCTCTCGTCCCTGAAGCTGCTGCTTCGGGCGTGAGCCCAGACTCGAGCCTGAATAAAGACTCTCGTGTGTTTGCATCGGAGCTGGCTCTTTGTGGTCTCTATCTCTCTCATTAGAGTCCCGGGTTCAACAAATGTATTGTCTTGCAGATGTTGAACCAGCCCTTCATCCTAGAGAGGAAGCCTACTTGATCATGGTGGATAATTCTTGAGATGTGTTTTTGGATCTGATTTGCTAGGCTCACAATAAAGTACTTCAGCAGAAATCTTATGGAAACTGTTTAGTCAATTGCAAAATTTACATGGACATATAAATGCCAAGAACAAAGTTATATTTAAAAAGAACACAGCTGAATGACTTGTGATGCTAGATGGTAAAATGTAGTTTAAATCTACTATAATCCAGGGCTGTGTGTGGTAGTTATAAAAGGATAGACTCAAAGGTGAACTAAAAACATTAGGGTCCAAACTCAGTCCCACACTTTCAGGGCATTTTGGCAAAAAGATTTGCAGCAGGACAGTAGGGAGGAGAGGAGTCATCTCAGCAAATGACCTGAAGTCAACTGGTTATACACATGGGAAAGAAATGAACTCTGTTCCTAGCTTACACTATCAACAAATTTCAATAACAGATGTGTTTTAAGTCTAAATGTGAACATTTAGGTTGTTCTCAGTGGCTCAGCCTGTAATCCCAGCTATTTGGGAGATCAAGGCGAGTGCATTGCCTGAGACCACGGGCTCGAGACCAGCCCAGGCAACTCAGCGGGACCTCATCTTCACAATAAACACAAAATTGGCCAACCATGCCAGGACATGCCTGTAATTCTGGTTACTTGCAAGGCTGAGGCAGAAGGATCACTGGTGACCAGCAGGTTGATGCTGAGGTAGCCATTAGTATGCAGCTGCACTCCAGCCTGGGCTACAGAGTGAGACTTCAACTCAAAAAAAAAAGGGAACATTTAAAACAATTTTCATAGATAATCATATAAAAAATGTATTTTCACCTTAACACAGGAAAAGATTTCTTAGGAAAAAAAGTGAATGAACTATTAAAAGAAGAAAAAATGATAAATGAACCTTATTCAAATTAAGAACTTCTTTTCATCAACTCAATATTCAAGAGAGTAAATGCAAGAAACAAGTGTGAAGGAATATGTCTGGTGAAAGCCTCACATCTAGGATATGCAACTAATTTTCAGAAATTGATTTAAAAAAAGATAATTCACTAGAAAAATGGTCAATCATTTGATTAGGAATTTCATATGAATATAAGTAAATGGCCATAAAGCATATGAAAAATTTCTTCACATCCTTACTCATCAGGAAAATGCACATTTAACCTACAGTATGATAAAAATAACTGCAAAATGATTTGGCGGAGAGCATGTCACGTAACTGAAACTTTCTCACACTGCTATGTTGTGGGTGTAAACTGTTACAACCACCTTCCTAAACTCCTCGGTGGTGTGTCCTAAAGATGAACATAAACACACTCTATGACCCAACTGTCCACTCTCAGGTATATCTGCAATAGAAATGCCTGCTTGTGGTTACCATGTAGAGTGTTCAAAGCAGCATTATTCGATATTTCTCCAAACTGGAAACAACCTAAATGGGCATCAATAATAAAAAGAATACATAAAATGAGATTTTTTAAAAATAAAGGATATCTCTATAAAATTAATTACATTTGTGGCATCCTAGGCAGTTTGGTGAGACCTTGTTTCTACAATAGAAATAAAATTATCTGGGCATGGTGGCACACACCTGCAGTCCCTGCTACTTGGAAGACTGAGACAGAAAGATCACCTGAGCCCAGAAGGTCGAGGCTGTGATCATGTGAATCCACCCCAGCCTGGGCAACAGAATGATACTCTGACTCAAAAAATAATAATGATTGCAGTCACATAAAAAGTACATAGGACTTGCAAAAAAATTAAACTAGACTAACTTAAAACCGTACATTCTGTTTGATTACATGCAAGCAAAGTTTAAAAACAAGCAAAATGAATTCAGAAGGTAGAATATCTTTCTAACACTGGAGAAGAGGGCAGCGATTTTGGATGGTTGGATGGGGGGGATGAGTAGGACTCATGGAGTGTTTGTGATGTTCTATTTCCAGTGGTCACATATACTGGTTGTGTTCCTGTTGGATAAATTATTACTACATACAGTAATGGGTGCCTCTTGTCCAAAAGTTTGCGAGCAGAAATGCTTCAAATTTCCATTTTTTTTCCTTTTGGAATATTTGCATATACATAATGAGAGATCTTTGGGATAGGATTCACATATAAATGCAAGATTTATTTATTTTTTATATATGCCTTATGCACATAGCCTAAAGGCCATTTTATAGGATATTTTTATTTTTTAATTTTTGAGTTGGAATCTCACTCTGTTGCCCAGGCTAGAGTGACATGGCACACTCAAGGTCCTCAGCATCGAGCTTAGGGACTGCAGTGATCCTTCCACCTCAGCCTTTCAAGTAGCCAGAACCACAGGCGTGCCCTACAATGCCCTGCTATTTTTTTATTTGTTGTAGTGACGAGGTCTTTCCAAGTTGCCTGGATTTGTCTCAAACCTATATGCTCAGACAAACCACTTGCCTTGGCCTTCCAAATTGCTGAGCCATTGGCCCTCCAGGCTCAGCCATCGAACCTGGCCTACAGGATATTTAAAAACAATTTTGTGTATAAAACAAATGATTTGTATGTTGAACACTCAGAAAACAGAGGGGATGCTGTCTCAGCAACCAGTGTGGCCAAGCTGTGGTTGCATGTCATCACTGTCACTCCTGGCTCTGAATTTACATGCGACCATAAGCAATCATTTTATTACTTTTATTCACACATAAGTATAAAATATATCATGCAATTAATGTGGTAAAATAGCACTAGTTCAAGATAACTGAGCACACTGTAACTTCATCAGAACACTGTCATCAGCTGTGAGACAACAGTGATGACAAACAATGGTGATTTTCATCCCCACCTATGAAGCTGGGCTTTGATTAAAAGGTAACGACTGTCAACTGTATTTTGTTTTAGGTGAGATAAACATCAGAAGCAGTTGAGGAACCAGGAAACAGATCTTCTAAAGATGAAGAAGCATTCACAGGAGCT
>NW_007210659.1:0-7583 GCF_000164805.1 Carlito syrichta | reverse complement strand
ATTCTGTGGGCTGTTTCCCTGCTCTCTTGATAGTTTCTTTGATGGGCAACACAGTTGGTTCCATTTCTTGTGATCGTGAATAGTGCTAAAATAAACATGCATACACACGTGTCTTTTTTGTAGAATAATTTGAGTTCCTCTGGGTATACTCCCAGGGGAGGGACTGCTGGGTCATATGAAAGGTCAACCTTTAGATCTTTTAAAAATCACCACACTGTTTTCCACAGAGGTTGTATTAATTTACACTCCCACCAGCAGTGTGGAAGTGTTCTCTTTTCTCCTCATCCTCCCCAGCATCTGTTGCTTTTTTGAGTTATTTATTTTGGCTATCCTGACTAGAGTTAGGTAGTATCTCAGTGTGGTTTTATTTGCATTTCTTTGATGATTAATGAGACTGAGCATTTTCCATGTATCTATTGGCTGCTTATATATCTTCTTTTGAGAAGTATCTTTCATATATATATCTTTTTTGAGTTGGAGTCTTACTCTGTTGCCCAGACTGGAGCACAGTGGCATGCTCCCGGTCACTGCAGCCTCGACATGTTGGGCTCCAGCGATCCTTCTGCCTCAGCCTTCCAAGTAACTGGAACTACAGGCACACTCTACCATGCCTGACTAATTTTTTATTTATTTTAGAGACGAGGTCTTGCCAAGTTGCCCAAGTGGGTCTCAAACCTGTGGACTCAGGCAATCCTCTCGCCTCGGCCTCCCAAAGTGTTGGGATTACAGGCTGAGTCACTGAGCCTGACCTATTCATATCTTTTGCCCACTTTGTGTGTGTGTGTGTGTGTGTGTGTGTGTGTGTGTGTTGGAGTCTTTCTGTGTTGTCCTGGTTGGAGTGCAGTGACACACTGCTCATGGTCACCACAGCCTTGATCTTCTGGGCTCAGGCAATCCTTCCACCTCAGCCTTCCAAGTAGCTGAAACAACAGACATATGCCACGACACCCAACTGATTTTTGTGATTTATTGTAGAGACAGGGTCTCACCGAGTTGCTCAGGCTGCTCTTGAACCCCCGGGCTCAGGCAATTCTCTTGTCTTGGCCTCCCAAAGTGCTGGGATTACAGGCTGAGCCACTGTGCCTGACCTTGCCCACTTTTTAATAGGGCTGTTTATTTTTTCCTTTTGGTACATTTGAGTTCCTTTTAGATCCTGGATGTTAGACATTTGTCAGATATGCAGTTTATGAATATTTCTTCCAATTTTGTGGAATGTCTTTCCTCTCTCTTGATAACTTCTTTTTATGTGCAGAAGCTTTTCTATTTGATGAGGTCCCACTTGTCTATCTTATCTCTTATGGCATGGGCATTTGTGGTAATAATCAGGAATTGGTTGCCTATTCCAATGCCTGTAAGGGTGTCTCTTGTGTTTGCTAAGATTCTTATAGTTTGAGGTTTTACATTTAGGTTTGAGCCATTTAGAGTTGATTTTTGTGTATGGTGATAGGTAGGGGTCCTCTTTGATTCTTCTGCATGTGCTCAGTTTTCACAGCAACATTTACTGAATAGGTTCTCCTCTCCCCAGTGGTTATTGGTGGAGGCTTTGTTGAAGATTTGTTGGTTGAGAAAATGAGCTTTTGCTTCCAGAATCTCTATCTTGTCCCATTGGTCTATATTCCTTTTTTTTTTTTTAATCAATACTAGGCTATTTGGATTATTGTAGCCTTATAATAAACTTCAAAGTCTGGAAGTGTGATAACTCTCACTTTGTGTCTTTGACTTAGAATTGTTTTAGCTATTTGTGATTGTTTTTGGAATTTCTGTATTGTAAATTTAGGTTTGAGTAGAATGATTTTGGTAATTTTGTGGGTACTGCTTTGAATCTGTAGATTGCCTTGGGTAGGTTGGGCATCTTAACAATGTTTATTCCTCCAATTCATGAGCATGTAGTATTTTTCCAATTGTTTTTGTTCTTTGATTTCTATTTTTTTGAGTTGGAGTCTCACTCTCACCCAGACTGGAGTGCAGTGGCTGCTCCCGGCCACCGCAGCCTCGACCTGCTGGGCTCCAGTGATCCTTCAGCCTCAGCCTTCCAAGGAACTGAAACTACAGGCATGCGCTACCATGCCTGGCTAATTTTTTTTTATTTATTGTAGAGATGAGGTCTCATCAAGTTGCCCAGGCAGGTCTCGAACTCGTGGGCTCAGGCAATCCATTCACCTTGGCCTCCCAAAGTGCTGGGATTACAGGCTGAGCCACCGAGCTCGGCCTGTTCTTTGATTTCTTTGAGCAGTGTTTTGCAGTTTTTTTTTTTTAAAGGTCTTTGACGTCTCGGTGAAGTAGGGTCCTGGTGCTTAAATCACAGACACTGACAAAGGAGCGGTTTATAACCAGGTTCAACCATGGCCACTGAACACTTGCTGGAGAATTCCAAAGCAAGGGGCCCCAGCTGCAGCTGAGAGGAGTTTTTTATAGACCAAAACCATATCCTGGTAGCAACAGCTGCCAGGGAATTTTCAGCTAGCTAATCACAGTTGTCAAGGACTTTCCAGCCAGCTGAACTGCAATGAAGAGCAGCTTGTTTACAGAAGCATATTTAGCTTGTTATACCTACAAGAGCATGAGTCTCCAGTCTTTTTGGGGTCTTGGGGTCTGGGTCAGTTTGTCCCTTTCACATCGGTTAGTAAGATGCCAAGGTATTTCTTCTTTTTTTTGGCTATAGTGAATGGGATTGTGCTTTTCATTTGATTCTCTGCTAGTTTTTTGCTGGTGTGAATATATGTGACTGTCTTTTGCACACTGCTTGTGTACTCTGAGATTTTTCCAAAGTGTTTTATTAGTGCAAGATAATTTTTGGCAGATTTCCTTGGCTTTTCCAGGCTTAGGGTCATATTGTCAGCAAAGAGGGATAGCTTAACTTCTACTTTTCCTTTTGGGAACCCCTGCTTTTCTTCTTTCTTTTTTTTTTTTGGGTTGGAGTCTCACTCTGTCACCCAGGTTGGAGTGCAGTGACATGCTCATGGTCACTGCAACCTCGACCTGCTGGGCTCAGACAATCCTTCCACCTCAGCCTTCCAAGTAGCCAGAACTACAGGTGTACACTACCACACCTGACTAATTTATTTTTATTGTAGAGGTGAGGTCTCACCAAGCTGCCCAGGCTGGTCTCAAACCCGAGGTCTCATACAATCCTTTCACAATGGCCTTCCAAAGTGCTGGGATTATAGGCTTGAGCCACTGCACACAGCCTTCTTCTTTCTTATTGTTCTGCTAGGACTTCCAAAACTATGTTGAACAGGAGGCATGGGAATGGGTAGCCTTGTCTTGTTCTATATTTCAGAGGAATTGCATCCATTTTATGTCTGTTTTGCAATATGTTGTCTGGAGGTTTATTGTAGATGTCTCATTATTTTGAGGTGTGTTCTCTCTATATCTAGGTGTTCAAAGTTTTTTTTTTAATCAAGAATAGATGCTCGATTTAGTTAAAAGCATTTTCTGCATCTAACAATATAATCATGCGATTCTTGTTTTTACACCTGTTGATGTATTCAATTGAATGTGAGAAGACAACAATAGATTTAGGTTAAGAGCATGCTATTGAGAGACCCAAGAAACCAAGAAACTTATTTGCTGTAAAAGTAGCGTTTAGTTTACTATATTTCATATATCCCCACCTCATGTTTACTATATATTTTGTGTATTCCTACCTCATGTATTTTATGAAATCTTAGTACTTTAAATTCTACCTCAAATGAAATCTTAGTACTTTAAATCCTACCTCAGACCCCGTAGAACTAGGCATATGTCGGGTGCCGGGTCGTGACCACTAATGGCGTAAGCAGTGTTTGCATTTAGAACCCTTGGGTTAAGCATTGTCAGCCCCAAATTAGTAGGCTAACTTATGCTTTTACAACAGGATGTAAATGATAAAGCGATAAGCCGCTTTCAGACATTCCTACAAGGTGGCAGCAGACTCAGAGGTGCCAGCTATTCTCTATCACCGGTTTTTATCCCAGTGATAATTTACACGCAGTGGCTATGTAAACCTGCAGAGAACAAAGACTTTTATAAAAGAAACTGCCTTGCTATAATACGCTTGTGATATTTTATAAATTCCCAGAATTAGTATATGATTTTCTACCCCACATTCACTGTATGTGTTTGCAGCATTCATATTTAAAACTTTGTTAAGTTTGGCTTTTGTTGTCCCATAATGACTATGTTATGTTATGTAAATGTTAAGCAAACAGGCTTTCCTAAGCATACCTTGGGATGGAAACTTAAAGGGCTAATGTAACCCTTTGTCTGCCAGCTCAGGTTACTTCATACGCAGGGACTGCATGGACCTAGCTTATCTAACATTCCACTAGGCCCATTAAGTGGGTTTCTGTCAATCATGGGCAGCACCCACCAATACCAAGTGTTCCCGTACCCATTAGGAGAAATTACCCAATCATGTAAAATCAGGTTTAAAGTTCTTTCCCCTCCCTCTGTAATTGTGCATAAAAACTGCTTGCCATTATGAATCAGGGCTCTCGTCCCTGAAGCTGCTGCTTCGGGCGTGAGCCCAGACTCGAGCCTGAATAAAGACTCTCGTGTGTTTGCATCGGAGCTGGCTCTTTGTGGTCTCTATCTCTCTCATTAGAGTCCCGGGTTCAACAAATGTATTGTCTTGCAGATGTTGAACCAGCCCTTCATCCTAGAGAGGAAGCCTACTTGATCATGGTGGATAATTCTTGAGATGTGTTTTTGGATCTGATTTGCTAGGCTCACAATAAAGTACTTCAGCAGAAATCTTATGGAAACTGTTTAGTCAATTGCAAAATTTACATGGACATATAAATGCCAAGAACAAAGTTATATTTAAAAAGAACACAGCTGAATGACTTGTGATGCTAGATGGTAAAATGTAGTTTAAATCTACTATAATCCAGGCTGTGTGTGGTAGTTATAAAAGGATAGACTCAAGGTGAACTAAAAACATTAGGGTCCAACTCAGTCCCACACTTTCAGGCATTTGGCAAAAGATTTGCAGCAGGACAGTAGGGAGGAGAGGAGTCATCTCAGCAAATGACCTGAAGTCAACTGGTTATACACATGGGAAAGAAATGAACTCTGTTCCTAGCTTACACTATCAACAAATTTCAATAACAGATGTGTTTTAAGTCTAAATGTGAACATTTAGGTTGTTCTCAGTGGCTCAGCCTGTAATCCCAGCTATTTGGGAGATCAAGGCGAGTGCATTGCCTGAGACCACGGGCTCGAGACCAGCCCAGGCAACTCAGCGGGACCTCATCTTCACAATAAACACAAAATTGGCCAACCATGCCAGGACATGCCTGTAATTCTGGTTACTTGCAAGGCTGAGGCAGAAGGATCGCTGGTGACCAGCAGGTTGATGCTGAGGTAGCCATTAGTATGCAGCTGCACTCCAGCCTGGGCTACAGAGTGAGACTTCAACTCAAAAAAAAAAGGGAACATTTAAAACAATTTTCATAGATAATCATATAAAAAATGTATTTTCACCTTAACACAGGAAAAGATTTCTTAGGAAAAAAAGTGAATGAACTATTAAAAGAAGAAAAAATGATAAATGAACCTTATTCAAATTAAGAACTTCTTTTCATCAACTCAATATTCAAGAGAGTAAATGCAAGAAACAAGTGTGAAGGAATATGTCTGGTGAAAGCCTCACATCTAGGATATGCAACTAATTTTCAGAAATTGATTTAAAAAAAGATAATTCACTAGAAAAATGGTCAATCATTTGATTAGGAATTTCATATGAATATAAGTAAATGGCCATAAAGCATATGAAAAATTTCTTCACATCCTTACTCATCAGGAAAATGCACATTTAACCTACAGTATGATAAAAATAACTGCAAAATGATTTGGCGGAGAGCATGTCACGTAACTGAAACTTTCTCACACTGCTATGTTGTGGGTGTAAACTGTTACAACCACCTTCCTAAACTCCTCGGTGGTGTGTCCTAAAGATGAACATAAACACACTCTATGACCCAACTGTCCACTCTCAGGTATATCTGCAATAGAAATGCCTGCTTGTGGTTACCATGTAGAGTGTTCAAAGCAGCATTATTCGATATTTCTCCAAACTGGAAACAACCTAAATGGGCATCAATAATAAAAAGAATACATAAAATGAGATTTTTTAAAAATAAAGGATATCTCTATAAAATTAATTACATTTGTGGCATCCTAGGCAGTTTGGTGAGACCTTGTTTCTACAATAGAAATAAAATTATCTGGGCATGGTGGCACACACCTGCAGTCCCTGCTACTTGGAAGACTGAGACAGAAAGATCACCTGAGCCCAGAAGGTCGAGGCTGTGATCATGTGAATCCACCCCAGCCTGGGCAACAGAATGATACTCTGACTCAAAAAATAATAATGATTGCAGTCACATAAAAAGTACATAGGACTTGCAAAAAAATTAAACTAGACTAACTTAAAACCGTACATTCTGTTTGATTACATGCAAGCAAAGTTTAAAAACAAGCAAAATGAATTCAGAAGGTAGAATATCTTTCTAACACTGGAGAAGAGGGCAGCGATTTTGGATGGTTGGATGGGGGGGATGAGTAGGACTCATGGAGTGTTTGTGATGTTCTATTTCCAGTGGTCACATATACTGGTTGTGTTCCTGTTGGATAAATTATTACTACATACAGAATGGGTGCCTCTTGTCCAAAAGTTTGCGAGCAGAAATGCTTCAAATTTCCATTTTTTTTCCTTTTGGAATATTTGCATATACATAATGAGAGATCTTTGGGATAGGATTCACATATAAATGCAAGATTTATTTATTTTTTATATATGCCTTATGCACATAGCCTAAAGGCCATTTTATAGGATATTTTTATTTTTTAATTTTTGAGTTGGAATCTCACTCTGTTGCCCAGGCTAGAGTGACATGGCACACTCAAGGTCCTCAGCATCGAGCTTAGGGACTGCAGTGATCCTTCCACCTCAGCCTTTCAAGTAGCCAGAACCACAGGCGTGCCCTACAATGCCCTGCTATTTTTTTATTTGTTGTAGTGACGAGGTCTTTCCAAGTTGCCTGGATTTGTCTCAAACCTATATGCTCAGACAAACCACTTGCCTTGGCCTTCCAAATTGCTGAGCCATTGGCCCTCCAGGCTCAGCCATCGAACCTGGCCTACAGGATATTTAAAAACAATTTTGTGTATAAAACAAATGATTTGTATGTTGAACACTCAGAAAACAGAGGGGATGCTGTCTCAGCAACCAGTGTGGCCAAGCTGTGGTTGCATGTCATCACTGTCACTCCTGGCTCTGAATTTACATGCGACCATAAGCAATCATTTTATTACTTTTATTCACACATAAGTATAAAATATATCATGCAATTAATGTGGTAAAATAGCACTAGTTCAAGATAACTGAGCACACTGTAACTTCATCAGAACACTGTCATCAGCTGTGAGACAACAGTGATGACAAACAATGGTGATTTTCATCCCCACCTATGAAGCTGGGCTTTGATTAAAAGGTAACGACTGTCAACTGTATTTTGTTTTAGGTGAGATAAACATCAGAAGCAGTTGAGGAACCAGGAAACAGATCTTCTAAAGATGAAGAAGCATTCACAGGAGCT
>NW_007210658.1:0-441 GCF_000164805.1 Carlito syrichta | reverse complement strand
ATGGATTTAGAGTCAATAATACTCAGTGATCTATCACAGATACAAAGACCTGATTGATTACCACATGTTATCACCCATAAGTGGACTCTGAACATTAATCATAATGCCATAAGATAGGGGTTGGCAGGAGCAGGAAACTGCCAAGGAAGGTGGGGGGAGGGGTACATAACATTAAAAGGGTACCTGATCTCAAACCAGGAAAAGTGGGGACAAAAGGGAGGCCCAAATTTTATCTGTACAATGACCACTTATCTATCTAATTCTGTATGGTACCCCACATCTGTAAAATAAATAATAATTAATTTTAAAAATCTGTATCCATGAGCTATGTTTTTATCCAGATAAAAGTAACACACACATTTGCAGTTATTCAGGCAAAATCATTTTAGGCTTTAATGGAGGATAATCTACACACTGCTGCCTTGTTTATAATTTTGTCCT
>NW_007210657.1:0-4783 GCF_000164805.1 Carlito syrichta | reverse complement strand
CTTGAACCCACGGGTTCGAGAACTGCCTGGGCAACTTGGTGAGGCCTCATCTCTACAACAACAACAACAACAACAACAACGACAACAACAACAACAACAAAATTAGCCGGGCATTGTGGCACATGCCTGTAGTTCCAGCTACTTGGAAGGGTGAAGCAGAGGATTGCCTGAGCCCAGCAGGTCGATGCTGGAGTGGCCGTGAGTATGCCACTGCACTCCAGCCTGGGCTATAGTGTGAGACTCCAACTCAAAAAAAAAGAAGGAAGTAACAAGGGTTGTGGAGTAACTGGAATCCTGCTGGTGGAAATGGAAGATGATGCAACCATTACAGAAAAGAGCATGATGCTTCTTCAAACAATTAAACATAGAATTAACATATGATCCAGCAATTCCACTGGTGGGAATAGACACAAAAAAATTGAAAAAAGAGTCTCAAAGAGATATTTATACCCTCATGTTCATAGCAGCATTATTCACAATAACCAAAAGGTAGAAGCAACCACCTGTCCATCAACAGATGACTAGATAAACAAAATGTAGTATATACATATAATGGACTACAGCTTTCAAAAGGAAGAAAATTCTGACACATGCTACAAAATGGATGAACCTTGAGAACACTATGCTATGTGAAATAAGCCAGACACAAAAGGAGAGATATTGTATGATTCCACTTACATGAAATAGTCAAATCTATAGAATTTACTGGAATAGTCAAATTTATAGAAATAGAAAGCAGACAATGGTTTTCAAGGGCTGTGGGAAAGGAGTGGGCAGTTACTGTTTGAAGGGTGCAGAGTTTCTGTGTTTCAAGATGAAAAGAGTTCTGGAGATGGATGGTGGTGATGGGAAAAACATGAATATACGTAGTGCTACTGTACACTTAAGATGATAAATTTTATGTTATGTATATTCTACCATGATTAAAAAAAGAAAATTGGACTTAAACCTGAATGTTCTAGTTATTTTTAATGCAAACACCTACGAAATATAACCAATAAGAGGACAAATTCTAGTAGATTGCCTGCCTTGAATCCTGGAACCTGATTTTACCCACGGTGTGCTGCTTTGGATCAATTACTTGTACGGTCTGTGATTTGTTTTCCTCATCAGTGAATTGAGGATAATAATAGTATTTTTTTCATAGAGTTGTTGTGAGGATACAATGTGTTTATATAATAAAGCATTTAGAAAGGTATCTGGCAAAAATTAAGCATGTTAAGTGTTGCCTTTTGTTATTAGTGTCTTCACCACCAATAAAATTCTGCTGAGATGTCTTCTATATATGATGCCAGTTTTATCTTTTTAGATATATGCAATAAAATCCTCTTAACTTGTTTAGCATTTTGAAATCGCTGCACAATTATAACCAAAAATGCTTGGTTGGTCTTAAAGGAATAGGAAAAATTATAATTTCTATTTTCTTGTTTATTGTGGTTGACAATATTTATTTTAAAATAATTTAAAAAGTAGAGAATGAGAAGGAGTAATCTAGAAAAGTAATTAATATCTGGGACCTGCAAAGCTAGCTATATCACCAAGACAATTAGTAAAATAATATTCATATAAAAAAACTTAAGTGACCATAGCTGTTCTTCTATTTTTAAATGATTGTATTTGAAAATGCTTGTAGTCATTGGCACAAGTATGTTTAGTAAATATTTTGCCTGAAAGTTACTTGGGAAGTAGGAACTCTTGCAATGACTTAGGGAGGGGATGCTATATTAACTCAGACAAAATACTCTAAAGCATTTATTTACTTGACAGAAGAAAAGAAAAAAGTTTTTTTTTGGAGTGAGGGGTGTGCATGGTATAAAATATGTTGCTTTCAAAGTTACTGGAGAGTGAGTTCTTTCAAGAACTATTTAGCCATTTTGCATAGGTTTGGGAGGCAGGGAACAACCTTAAAAAGCAGAAGGCAGATGAACTTAAATTATCTCTATCCTAAAAGCTTTTGGCCATGCAATATGATTCCATACTTTTTAGAGTGACTGGTATGTTACTAACTAAATCACAACTAATGTAACTGAGTCTTTCTACTTCATGATTTTAGAGTGAACTGATAGAGATATTAAAGGAGAGAGAAGAGAGCTTTTCAAAATGGCTCTGAGGCTAAGGAGAAAAGAAGTTATCAAAATAATTTTTACATTTTTGCCTAAGGTAAGAGAAACCCAGAAGAAGAAGCCATCTGCTTCAAACCACAACTGGAAACAGCAGAGGAGACCAAGGAATTATCACTCTTGTATTTAGCTATGGTAATGGCATTCTCCCTGAGAGCAGCCTGAGTCAACCACAGTGTTTCTCTGAGATGCAGCATGACTTATGAATGTGGATATTCAGATATTGGAGAATATATACCTTTAATATTATCTGCCTGAACCTGATGAACAGATGGCATAAACTAAAATCAGCTTACCACAAATAATTATACAAAATGAAAATTAGATGGATGAAACCTAAAATGTGGTGCTTTTTATATTAAGTCAAAATTAGAAATAGATAAGCTCATTTATGTAGCTAATAAATTGAAAGCAGAACATCCATCTTGTGTAAAAAGAAATACTCTGAAATGGAAATTAATATCCTAGTGCATAAACTCTTTGAAGCGGTTACCTCTATATAGTCTACATTTTGTCTGAAAATGATTTTTTTTTTTTTTTACTAAAATACTCAGTAAAAACTCTGGAATAAAGGCTTAGTACATGTAAAAAAAAAAACAACAAACAGGTGTGTGTGTGTGTGTGTGTGTGTGTGTGTATTCACAGCAACAGCAATAAGAAATGGATTTAGTAAGAATAATAGACTCAGAACAGAATTCGAGGTTGGATTTAGTTCCATTTGATTCATCAGCACTTATTAGGCACATACTATGTGTAAACTCTTGCTAGAGAATAAGACATATAGATCATTATCTACTGGTAGGATTAGGTTAACTAACTTAAAGAATTAAGTCCTTCTCCTCTTCCTCCTCCCCAGAATGCTCAAAGTGGGCTGGGATCCTATCTGACTAGGGTGTAAATAAGCAATGAGACACAGTGGGTCATCTCTTCCAAGGACATGCCCCACTCCATAATGCCAATTTTTAGATTCTGTGAGTCATCAACCCGGGAGTGAACAGCTCTGTCTCATTCTGCCCAGAGATCATTGTAGGATCTACTGGGGATGTTGTCCCTAAAATTTAGGGCATGAGAGTCCCTCTTAAGGATAGCCAATGAGAAAAAATTAGTAAGATCACTCAAAATTCATTCAAAATTCATGATTTAGTTGCTCTTTCTAACCTCATAAGGACAATAAATTGGTGCCCTCTCATCATCTTGCTACCAGAGACACTCTAGATTACTTTATGAAGAATCTATGAAATTGATTTGTAATAAATGTCTGTTGGAGGTCAAGGTGCAGCTAAGAGCAGCTGGGTGTCTTTTGAAAAAAGGTCATGGCTGTTGCATACAAACAAGCTTGAAAACTATAATCACCCTTGAATGGTCTCTTGGGTCAATGACAACTTAAAAGCTATATAAATCCAAGGAGATTTGGGGAGGCACAGAACAGCCTTTAAAAGCAAGAGCCAAAATGAGCTTGAATTATCAAAGATAACTGGGACAGCAGATTCAGTTAACTTCTTTATCAACTAAAATTAATGTACTGACAAATTAAAAGCAACAGTGAATTACATGCATTCCATATCTGGCAGAGACATCACTTGAAAAAAAATAAAAAGAAGATGGATAATGAAATGTTTTATTTTAATGTTCTCAGGAGATACATTTGGGGGGGGGGAAAGACATATATGTCAGCAACAAGGGGATAAGCCAGGCCCATGACTCTTAGAAATAAAACATTTCAACATATAGCCTTTTTTTGTGAAATTTGATATTTTGTTTGGATTGAGGTGAGATACCTGTTTTAAAGAAGACTATATTTTCATTTCAAAGCTCAGAACAAAATCCAAATGATGAACTGTGTGTTTTCTGTTGACTAATTAGAAATTTTGTTGTTCCAGTGTTTACTCAGTAAGCAAAAAGCTCTGTATAAGGAGGAATTTCTTCTGATTCTGAAAATAAAGAATTCAACATTAATGGGTCTATATAACACTTGGAAGAATATCATGAAGACAGAAAAAATAGATAAACTTGAAAGTAAAATCAGAAGGGAACCAATAGATTAATTCATGGTCATACATTGCTTTTCCTTACAACTCAGTGGGCCAAAAACAAATATTTTTTTTTGAGGGGAAACAATTACAGTTGATATATGCATTCTTGCATTACTTTCCCCTTATCTCTGGCAACAGCATTCCAATTATCCCCAAAGAAGCATCTCTCACCCTTGTTTAGTAAACAGCAATTGGGAGGGAATAACTCCATTACAGGCTTCCATCATGGACATGTAACTCGGGACTGAATAATAATTATTATAGTGATTTAGAGATGAACAGTGCCTAAAACCAAGCCAATAAGAGTGCCCGGACTATGGAAGAATACAGATTTGATGTTCCCGTTAGCCAAAGATCCAGAGGAAGCCTGGCGCAAAAGCAAAGGTAACATTGAGGAAAACAGAATCAGTGGTTGAGTGGGTGGGAGAGAGATGGGGCAGGGCAAGAGAGAGATAGACACACAGAAAAGCACATGTATACACACATACACATACAGAGAGAAAGAGAGACAGGGAAGAAGACAGACAGAGAGAGAGAGAGGAAAGGAGAAAGGGAGAGAGAGAGAAAAGAGAGGGAGAGAGAGGAAAGAGACTAGAGAGAGAGAGAGATTGTTCTTTGAAACCTGTATTT
>NW_007210656.1:0-2144 GCF_000164805.1 Carlito syrichta | reverse complement strand
CATGTCAGGGTCATCATCTCTATGTTAAGAACTATGGAGAGTTAGAGACAGACGAACTTATGTCTTTCACACTCAGCATCTTCAGTGCAAATGAAAATTTAAAAGACCCTTTCACAGTTTTTAAACTGAATACACATCTCAATTCAAACTCTTAAAACAAATATACCTCAAACAAATGTTATAGCTGGAAAAATGGTGGGAGGTGGCTCACACTGGAACTCTATACTGGGATTAAAATAATTTTAAACCAATAGTATCTTATTAATATCTGTCATGTAATGCATAGTGCTATATATTTTAGACATCATAAGATATTACAGTACCTATATTATAATATAATTATAATATTGTAATTATAGGTACTGTAATATCTTACAGACATTGGATGCTATCTTTCAGAGATTGGATGGGGTGCTAGATTGAGAGGAATTCCAGGCTGGATCAGGTTCTAACTAGATTTGCAACTTGGAACCCATCACTCATCCTGTCTAGACCTCAGTTTTCTCAACTTGGACATGAGAGGGTATATCTCTAAGGCTCTTTCCAAATTGAAAATTCCACACTTGGGGATGGAACCATATGCTCCTTCCACTACTAAGCTTGTCTTATTTCCCCTAAGACACACAAAAGATGGCTTTATGTTTGTATATACATATATTTATCTTTACACACAGGGAAATGCAGAGTGACCAGAGGGCCTATCTAGTTTATGAAGAATTTACAAACAGACAAGATGAAAATATTTTAGAAAACTTACTTTTGAGTGGTACTAGCTATGTTCACAGTATGTATGTACCAGTTTACATGACTGATTATAAAAGAAAGTTTGCCACCCCGAACCCATTAAGACTGCTACCATTGGAAAAAAGAAGAAGAGCTGGGCGTGGTGGCTCATGCCTATAATCCCAGCACTTCGGGAGGCAGAGGTGAAAGGATTGCTTGAACCCACGGGTTCGAGAACTGCCTGGGCAACTTGGTGAGGCCTCATCTCTACAACAACAACAACAACAACAACAACGACAACAACAACAACAACAAAATTAGCCGGGCATTGTGGCACATGCCTGTAGTTCCAGCTACTTGGAAGGGTGAAGCAGAGGATTGCCTGAGCCCAGCAGGTCGATGCTGGAGTGGCCGTGAGTATGCCACTGCACTCCAGCCTGGGCTATAGTGTGAGACTCCAACTCAAAAAAAAAGAAGGAAGTAACAAGGGTTGTGGAGTAACTGGAATCCTGCTGGTGGAAATGGAAGATGATGCAACCATTACAGAAAAGAGCATGATGCTTCTTCAAACAATTAAACATAGAATTAACATATGATCCAGCAATTCCACTGGTGGGAATAGACACAAAAAAATTGAAAAAAGAGTCTCAAAGAGATATTTATACCCTCATGTTCATAGCAGCATTATTCACAATAACCAAAAGGTAGAAGCAACCACCTGTCCATCAACAGATGACTAGATAAACAAAATGTAGTATATACATATAATGGACTACAGCTTTCAAAAGGAAGAAAATTCTGACACATGCTACAAAATGGATGAACCTTGAGAACACTATGCTATGTGAAATAAGCCAGACACAAAAGGAGAGATATTGTATGATTCCACTTACATGAAATAGTCAAATCTATAGAATTTACTGGAATAGTCAAATTTATAGAAATAGAAAGCAGACAATGGTTTTCAAGGGCTGTGGGAAGGAGTGGGCAGTTACTGTTTGAAGGGTGCAGAGTTTCTGTGTTTCAAGATGAAAAGAGTTCTGGAGATGGATGGTGGTGATGGGAAAAACATGAATATACGTAGTGCTACTGTACACTTAAGATGATAAATTTTATGTTATGTATATTCTACCATGATTAAAAAAAGAAAATTGGACTTAAACCTGAATGTTCTAGTTATTTTTAATGCAAACACCTACGAAATATAACCAATAAGAGGACAAATTCTAGTAGATTGCCTGCCTTGAATCCTGGAACCTGATTTTACCCACGGTGTGCTGCTTTGGATCAATTACTTGTACGGTCTGTGATTTGTTTTCCTCATCAGTGAATTGAGGATAATAATAGTATTTTTTTCATAGAGTTGTTGTGAGGATACAATGTGTTTATATAATAAAGCATTTAGAAAGGTATCTGGCAAA
>NW_007210655.1:0-706 GCF_000164805.1 Carlito syrichta | reverse complement strand
TGCTATGTGAAATAAGCCAGACACAAAAGGAGAGATATGTATGATCCACTACATGAAATAGTCAAATCTATAGAATTTACTGGAATAGTCAAATTTATAGAAATAGAAAGCAGACAATGGTTTTCAAGGGCTGTGGGAAGGAGTGGGCAGTTACTGTTTGAAGGGTGCAGAGTTTCTGTGTTTCAAGATGAAAAGAGTTCTGGAGATGGATGGTGGTGATGGGAAAAACATGAATATACGTAGTGCTACTGTACACTTAAGATGATAAATTTTATGTTATGTATATTCTACCATGATTAAAAAAAGAAAATTGGACTTAAACCTGAATGTTCTAGTTATTTTTAATGCAAACACCTACGAAATATAACCAATAAGAGGACAAATTCTAGTAGATTGCCTGCCTTGAATCCTGGAACCTGATTTTACCCACGGTGTGCTGCTTTGGATCAATTACTTGTACGGTCTGTGATTTGTTTTCCTCATCAGTGAATTGAGGATAATAATAGTATTTTTTTCATAGAGTTGTTGTGAGGATACAATGTGTTTATATAATAAAGCATTTAGAAAGGTATCTGGCAAAAATTAAGCATGTTAAGTGTTGCCTTTTGTTATTAGTGTCTTCACCACCAATAAAATTCTGCTGAGATGTCTTCTATATATGATGCCAGTTTTATCTTTTTAGATATATGCAATAAAATCCTCTTAA
>NW_007210654.1:0-780 GCF_000164805.1 Carlito syrichta | reverse complement strand
TTTGAGATAACATCAAATATATCCTTCAAGCTTTCAATATGACACACTGGAAAAGCATACCAAGCAAATTAATCATTCTTCTCTTTTGCAAAGACACAAGTGAATTTGCAAAAAAAAAAAAAATTTTAATTTCAAAATTTCTTTGAAGTAGTGAAATTTGAAGGAGGACATATATGAGGAGGGCATTCCCCCAATGCAGTTATTTTTTCGAAGGTATGCCCCTTGTAGTACAGTCTTCCCCTGCTATGTAGGTGTTCTAGGAACCTATCGACATCAGTGTACCAGCTAGTTTTGTTGTGATAGGCTGCATTTGGTTTCGGTTAACTTTTTTTTGGAGATTCTTTCAATGCATTTGTCTATTTCATAATGGGTGATTTACACAAACAATCTGCCCATACTGAGCTGAGTGTTCAGCAGTTTTTGATCAAAAACAACATGATGGCTGTACCCTTCCCCACCATTCACCTAATTTTCCCTCAAGTGACTTTTTTTTTTGTTTCTACAGATAAAAAATGTCCTCAAAGGGAAACATTTTACTGATAAAGAGGTGAAACAAACAATGGCAGAAGCACTAAAAGGCATCAAAATTGACAAGTTCAGAAACTGATTTGAGCAGTGGGAATATCATCTTGATAGGTATATTTCATCAAATGGAGAATACTTTGAAGGTCCCTGAAGATTAAACATGTAAGAATAAATACACAAGTGTTTACAAATAAATTCCTTTTTGGTGGGGCTCCCCCTCGTATCTTTTGAAGAGCACTCCAGCAAAAGTAGGAA
>NW_007210653.1:0-644 GCF_000164805.1 Carlito syrichta | reverse complement strand
TGACCTGCTGGGCTCCAGTGATCCTTCTGCCTCAACCTTCCAAGTAGCTGGAACTACAGACACATACTACCATGGCTGGGTATTTTTAATTTTATTGTAGAGATGAGGTCTCGCCAAGTTGCCTGAGCAGGTCTTGAACTCTCAGGCTCAGGCAATCCACTTGCCTCGACCTCCCAATGTGCTGGGATTACAGGTGAGCCTGTAGGTGAATGAACACTCACTAAGCATCAGAGACTCTACTAAGTATTTAACAGGGGTTCTCTCACTTAATCTTCACAAAAGTCCTATGAAATGGGTATCATCATCATCTTTATCATCACTATCATTATCATCATCATTGTTGTGTTACAGTTGAAAAAACTGAGACACAGAGAAAATCAAGTGATTTTCTAAGTCATACAATGATTAAATTGTAGAATTGAAGACTAACAGGATATAATACCTTGCCCTTATTTTGTTTCCACACAAAATACGCAAATTCTTAGGAAGGTATTCTAAAAGCATCTAAGAGGAAGATACAAGAATGCACATCAAACATCAAAAGCTGTATGTTATAAAGAGATTAAAGTTTAGATATTGACATAAGCACTAGAATCATGTCTGGCATATAGTAAGCACTCGTGAGTGCTATTTGTTTGTTTTCA
>NW_007210652.1:0-793 GCF_000164805.1 Carlito syrichta | reverse complement strand
ACAACACCAGCAATGTTTTCAGGATTGCTGTAAATGCAATACACAGATGAAAATTTACAGTGCTCCATAACCAGAGAAATCATGATACAGATTGCATTTACTTTTATCTTGCCCAAAGTAACATTATCTTCCGCAACCATAAAGAAACAGCACTATCATATAAATCTATTTAAAGGAATTGGCACTGTTAGAATAAAGGCATCCGCACACTGTGACTTATTTCCTGAAAATCAGTCAAATGCCAGTGGCTAAAAAGAGAGACTTTTGATTTCTTTCTGAATTGTCACTAGGCACCCCTTTCACTCTTATACACATATACATATCCCTCAAACTATGTCAAAAGCAGGAACAAATTTCCTAACCCAAACTGAAAAGTCCTTGGCTCTCCAAATGACTATAAATTGCATTGCTAAGTGCATATGGCCACAGGGCTGTCACAATTACTTCTCCTGACAATTCATCATAGCATACTAATTCTATAATATCATTACGGCGTCTCTTCTCACTGTACTGATCCAGCCAGCTAATTTAATCAACTAATAATAGATTCAGAAATGGATGCAAGGGGCCCTAGCACTTCAAATTATATTACTAGATATGTACCACGGTGAAGAGAATACATTCTTCTCTATTCCACATAACCTCCAGAAGTTAGGCTTTCCTAATAAGATAGGTAAGATTACCTCTAAATATTTCAGTTGAAAAATTTTGACCACAGGATTTAAAAAAAAAAATACTCTTTTTTTCTTTGCTTAAACATATTAACCATATCAACAGAAAGAAGAAAGAAAAC
>NW_007210651.1:0-664 GCF_000164805.1 Carlito syrichta | reverse complement strand
ATCAGTCAAATGCCAGTGGCTAAGAAGAGAGACTTTTGATTTCTTTCTGAATTGTCACTAGGCACCCCTTTCACTCTTATACACATATACATATCCCTCAAACTATGTCAAAAGCAGGAACAAATTTCCTAACCCAAACTGAAAAGTCCTTGGCTCTCCAAATGACTATAAATTGCATTGCTAAGTGCATATGGCCACAGGGCTGTCACAATTACTTCTCCTGACAATTCATCATAGCATACTAATTCTATAATATCATTACGGCGTCTCTTCTCACTGTACTGATCCAGCCAGCTAATTTAATCAACTAATAATAGATTCAGAAATGGATGCAAGGGGCCCTAGCACTTCAAATTATATTACTAGATATGTACCACGGTGAAGAGAATACATTCTTCTCTATTCCACATAACCTCCAGAAGTTAGGCTTTCCTAATAAGATAGGTAAGATTACCTCTAAATATTTCAGTTGAAAAATTTTGACCACAGGATTTAAAAAAAAAAATACTCTTTTTTTCTTTGCTTAAAACATATTAACCATATCAACAGAAAGAAGAAAGAAAACTAACTCTTTTTCTATGCTCAGGGTTCATCATGGATATTAATAAGACAAAGAAAACTCAGAAGTTTTCATACAAGTAGAGAAATCAGAGTTCTATGATTA
>NW_007210650.1:0-770 GCF_000164805.1 Carlito syrichta | reverse complement strand
ACTGTGACTTATTTCCTGAAAATCAGTCAATGCCCAGTGGCTAAGAAGAGAGACTTTTGATTCTTCTGAATTGTCACTAGGCACCCTTTCACTCTTATACACATATACATATCCCTCAAACTATGTCAAAAGCAGGAACAAATTTCCTAACCCAAACTGAAAAGTCCTTGGCTCTCCAAATGACTATAAATTGCATTGCTAAGTGCATATGGCCACAGGGCTGTCACAATTACTTCTCCTGACAATTCATCATAGCATACTAATTCTATAATATCATTACGGCGTCTCTTCTCACTGTACTGATCCAGCCAGCTAATTTAATCAACTAATAATAGATTCAGAAATGGATGCAAGGGGCCCTAGCACTTCAAATTATATTACTAGATATGTACCACGGTGAAGAGAATACATTCTTCTCTATTCCACATAACCTCCAGAAGTTAGGCTTTCCTAATAAGATAGGTAAGATTACCTCTAAATATTTCAGTTGAAAAATTTTGACCACAGGATTTAAAAAAAAAAATACTCTTTTTTTCTTTGCTTAAAACATATTAACCATATCAACAGAAAGAAGAAAGAAAACTAACTCTTTTTCTATGCTCAGGGTTCATCATGGATATTAATAAGACAAAGAAAACTCAGAAGTTTTCATACAAGTAGGAGAAATCAGAGTTCTATGATTAACTGCAAAGTGAGCCACTCAAGGATGGACAATTAATTTTATTAAATTTTAATCTTCTCTGCAAATGTCAATGTTAATTAGAAAACAT
>NW_007210649.1:0-444 GCF_000164805.1 Carlito syrichta | reverse complement strand
TTTTTGTGTAAATTCAAAGTATTCAAGCATGTTTTTGTTACATGTATTTATTGCCTTGTAGTGAAGTTCAGGGTTGAAATAAAACCATCATCTGAAAAATGTACATTGTACCCATTAAATAATTTCTCATACATCACCGTCCTCCCACTCTCTGTCCCTTCAGTGCTTTCAAGGTCTGTATTTCACTCTTTATGTCCATTTGTACCCGTTATTTATGCATTTACTATGAGAACATGTGGTATATGATTTTCTGCTTCTTATATATTTCACTTATGTTACTAGCCTATAGGTCTACTCCGGACACTGCAAAAGTCATTATTTGACATTTTGGGTTGTGGAGTTCCACAGTATGTGTCTCTGTGTGTTATTGTGTATGTGTGTGTGTATATATATAAACGCAAATACCTATGGTGTATGTGCATATATATATGCATAATACATTTT
>NW_007210648.1:40155-69248 GCF_000164805.1 Carlito syrichta | reverse complement strand
GAGTGACCTCTCACAAAAACAAAGATCCGAGTATCACATGTTCTCACTCATATAATGGACCTTGAACATCCAACCTAATACTATAGGAAAATGACTGACAGTGGTGGGAAACTATGGCGGTAGGGGAGGGAGATGGGATTAACGGTAGCAAATATCTGTCTGGGGATGGGGAAGCACCTCTTATCAATAGGGTGCCTGAATGAAACGTATTTGTATACCTAACCCTTAACTGTACCCCACAACATCATAATAAAAAATATTGAGTATAAAAAAAAGAAAAAAAAGGAAAAGTACCAGAAGAAAGATGTAAAAAAGTGTTTAAGAACCTTAGAACATTTTCATAATGTGCCATTTTACTTTTTAATATTTTGAGAGCACCTAAGTTCTAATGGAGACTTATAGGAGGAAAACTGAATAAAAGAATTAATGAATACACAAGAAGAGGAAGAAGAGGTATAGGAAACTTCCTTCCTTTTTTCCTTAAGAGGAAGAAGAAGGAGGAAAAAGAGGCGTAGGAACACCTCACAGGTAAAGCCAAGTTCATCACTGGTCTGGTCCCAATGAGAATGGTACTTGACATTCCCCAGGTAATTGTTGCTATTATCATTCCTTCCTTCTTGCTTAGCCGAAACCCAGGTGGACACGAAGAATCATGTTCATGGTATCTGCCTTAGTTGCATAAAATAATTGTTCTATGAGCCTTAAAGGAGTAAAGCATTTTAAAATCATGTAAAGAAGCATTATATACAAATACAAAATATTCTTATTAAGAATCATTTTCAGGCTGGGTGCAATGGCTCATGCCTGTAATTCTAGCACTTTGGGAGGCTGAGGCAAGAGGAAGGCTTGAGGTCAGGAGCTTGAGACCAGCCCAGACAACACAGCAAGACTTCATCTCAACAAAAACAAACAAACAAACAAGCAAACAAAAAAATTAACCAGGTGGCTGATGCACGCCTGTAGTCCCAGCTACTTGGGAGACTGAGGCAGAGGGATTGCCTGAGCCCAGAAGGTTGAGGCTGTGATGAGCCATGATTGTGCCACTGACCCCTAGCCTGGGTGACAGAGTGAGATCCCCAACTAAGAAAAATAAATCCTTTTCATAATGATCAGAATGACTATTTTGATTATTATGAGATAAGAGACATAATCAAAATAAACATAAGGATAACAGGATGATAACAATAATAACATAACAAAATAGTTAAAATAATGACTATTTGATTATGTCTGTTATTGTATTTGTTGTCTTTTGGCAAAGTGGAAGGTGTTGTCAGATAGAGAAATAAATGCAAGAGATAATGTTTGGGAAGCTCACTTTAGAATTATCTCCAAATTTCAGCATTTGCAAATGTCATTTTTCTAGATCACTATTATTTTGCTGAGACAGAGAGCAAAAGTTAACATTATACAAATATGAAAAAAAGCATCCTCGGGGGTCTGAAGTGTTGAATATCAACAGCCTCTTCAAATTCCTCATCTTTGGAAGTGAAAAGCTTTTACCCAGAGATATAGGTTGTCTTCCTCAGTCTTTAAAAGTATGGTAACAAGAGATCCAAGACAGATTCAATAATGCATATTCTGAAAGTTATTTAGGTTAAGAATAGAAGAGTTTTTTGTGTGGGGGAGGGAGAGGAGTGGGAAAAGAAACATGAATTATTTACCAGGGTTCTAGAGATGGAAGAAAGCCCTAAGATTTTGCTGAAGTCACTGATTGATTTTCTGACACAACAAGTGAAAGGAAACTCAAGTGGCACATTGGTATTGCATGTCAGACACATGATCTCCTGTTAAATGCAGAGCGCTTTTCAGCTGCTCCAGGTTTGTATTTCAGGGGTGAGAGAAAGGGAGGTGATCTATGTTACCTTATAATTAACATACCCTGTAAAGTTCTTGAACGAAACAACAAAATATGAATTCCATATTCAGTTAATGTAATTCAAGCAATTCCCATGTGCAAAATCCTATGCTGGGCGTTTTTTGGGGTAAAATTTGATGAAGGTATGGTCCCTAACCCATAAAAAATGCACAATCTAGTGGGAGTGGCAGATTGTTCAACAAATACTGACAGTTCGATGTAGAATGCAATGAATGTGATCATGGAGGTAGAAGCCAAGTGTTATGGGAGCACAGGAAAGGGGAGAATGAGTTCCATCTGGAGGGCTTGGGGAAGCTTTGAGGAGGAACTGATGAGTGGATTGAGTCTGCAAGGAGTGTAGGGTTTGGACAAGCAAAAATGGGAAAGGAATTTGAGACAGCTCACATGACACGAGCAAAGTCAAGGGAGAGGAAAATAAAGCACAAGGGATGTCACGGAATAGGGCATGTTGGATGCAGCTGCAGCACACACCAGCATGAGAAGGGAGGGCCCAGGCAGGACACAGGACTGGGAAGGGAGGCCAGCTCCAGGATGGGGCAGCATTTACTGAGCTACCAGGTCCCAAGTAAGTCTTTTATGTGTGTTATCTAACTTAATCTCACACCAACCCTTGGGAAAAGCACGCTGATTGTTTTAATTTTATAAATAAAGTAACAGGTGTGTGGAGCGTCAGTAATAACCAAGGCCCCCAGCCAGTTAGTGGCAGAGGGAGGAACTAGACTGAGGACTGTCAATAGCAAAACTCACGCTATGACCCCATACTGTTCCCATAACATAGAGGTCCTATAATTAAATCTACAACTAAAATTTGGAGACTTTTTTTTCCAAGGGCAGTTGGGTATCATAGAAGGATTTTGAGCAGCAGAAAAACCGAAGCAATCATGCTTAGGAAGAGCCCAAGGGATCAGTGAAAAGGATGAGTGGGTAGAGATGGAAAGCCCATAGAATGATTTGGAGATATGACAAATATTTTGGTGAGGGGGCTGTGGTAGCCAAGGAAAGAGAAGGCAGATGGAAAAGGGTGGAAGAGGACACTTGGAACTTTGGAGCTGGATGTTGGAGTGGGGCTAGGACAAAGGTAAAGATGTCCAGGTGTTTAGCCTGGGTGACCGCGAGAATGGAAAAAAAAAAACCCAAAAAACTCAACATTACAAATCATCTGGTGGCTTTCAGTTGAATTAAAATAATTAAAATTTTACATTAGCATTTTATGTCCTAATTCTGAATGTATGAGTATTTGATTATTAGGCGGTAAGGGAAATGTTGGACAGAGTTGTAATGCTAAATCAAATGAAGGACATTCCTGCCAGGTGAGAAATTTAATGAAACGATGGCATCCCTTGATATTTCTCTCATTCTTGGCAGAAATATTTCAGAGAAGATAGATAGATGGAAAGGTGGGCAGACAGGTGGAGAAAGTGAGAGAGAAAGCCTGGAATGTATAGTCCTCCTACAACTGCTGAAATGGATGTGTATAAAAGGCAAGCCAATGATCATCACTGGAGGTTGGAACCAGTTTGTAAGATGACTGGACTGGACCCCAGACACATAACCAGAAGAATAAGATTGTTATAAAGTCCTTGACTTTTACTTAACTCATGATGCTGTGTTAAGGTCAAGTGGATCTGAGAAATCACTGTGTAATAATCACTCTCACCTTGGAAATCTCTTGGGGAGACTTCCCAACATGGGTTCATAATAATGGTCCTCTGATTTGAGTTGAAAAAGTTCAGCTGATCATCAGTGCTGCCAGATTAACACTGGTACTCAGTGAAGTGGCCATACCTTGTTGTAAGGGATCCGTGTAAGGAAGGATCTATATTTATCAAATTATTTTATTTTAAAAATTTGCTTATCTTATGTACTATGGTCTCATGGGTGCCCTTGATTTTATTCTTTATTGGGAAGGAATATCATGGTTTTGAAATCATGAGGACTGTACTGTAAATCTTTCACAAATTTAATGAGATTCATGAAATAAGTGAAATATATACATGAAATAACAATATAGTGTATTTTGAGATATACCATAATGCTTTGTATATGCCAGACTTTGTTGTAATGTATCAACTTATCATAAATGAGTACATCAATTTCTTTCACTTTTACATCAGTGCTATGAGGTAGGTATTGTTACTATGCACGTTTTATAGAAGAGAAACTGAGGTGTACAGCTGTTGTTGAACTTGCCTAAGGTCACACAGGCAGAGGATTTGAAACTAGATAATTTTTTTCTTTGATACCAAAACTTAATCAATAGCATGGATTTGCATGTATAGTTTTTGAAAGTGATGACTGTGGAGAGAAGGGACTTCTGAGAGAAGGGATCTCTTATCTAGTGAATGAGAACCAAGACAACTAAACTCATTTAAGATTGAATTTTATGGTCAAAAAGATGGAAATAATAGACACTGGTGACACCAGTAATGGGGAAGATGGGAATGGGAAGGGGGTTAGAGCTCAGAAATTACCTATGGGGTTCAATGTTCACTAGCTGGGGAATGGGCCACCTGAAACCCAATCCCCACCACTGCACAGTATGTCCATGTCATGAACCTGCATGTGTAATCCCTGAATCTAAAATGAATACACACATACACACACACATGCATATATATAAGACTGATTTTACATTTGACCCATATTGGAGAGCAGGTAAGGGGCCCACCCAGTGTTTTTAACTTCTTGACCTACTGACCTGCTACATTATTGTATCAATTTTTCATGGAAGCCCCCATTATATGTGGGATTCACCAGACACCATTGACCTGTCCTTTGCTGCAGTAAGTTGGGGGTGGGGTGAGGCTTCACTTACTTAGTGGCTTGTTCTCTACCACATATTTGGCTTGCACCCAGCAGAGCCTGCCTCTTCCGGGGAAAAAATAATTTACCAAATTAGCATTGAGATAAAAATACTTTATTCTTTGACTGAGTGGTGTCCTTATAGATTTGAAACAAAATTAGTTGCAGGAAGTGGCAGGCATTTTGGTAACTGATGCTTGATAAATGGGTATTCTTAGATTTAGGGTTTTGCCCGAAACGATGTCTACAGAACTGTAGAAAAGATTCTTCCAGATGGACTTTTTTTCAATGTGAATCGAATTGTGAAGGGAACATACACTTTCTGTATTAGTGTTATATTTTTGAAACACACTGGAGAAGCAGATTTAGGCCTTTATTCATTCAACACAGTCATTGAACACGTCCTTCTTGTCAGGTACTGTTTTAGGCACTTGGACTAGAGCAGTGAACAATATAGCAAAAGCCTCTTTCTTTTGGAAGTTGACCTCCTAGGTTCAGATGGAGAAATCAGAATAAATTAAAGTTCTATGTTTGATTTGTGGACATAGCAAAACAACCATCATCAAGAAAAAAATGCTTTCCATATTTAGAAAATTGCCTTCATACTATTTCACTGATTTTGGGGATTTCCAGTTATCTTCTTCCAATGATATAGTTTAGCACCTAAGCATATTGTAAGGCTTCATTCCTATACCCTTTTATTTGTTTCTTCTGGTGCTTTCTTATTCTATAGCCAAAGTCTTTCCCAAAATTCCAGACTTCCCTCCTTTTGATGACAAATTATGGTCAAGCCATTATGTGTGGCGACTCTTCCCAGCTTCTGGACAATGAGATGAAGCAAGAATGAAAATATTTTAGGCTTCTGGAACCATCTACTGGGGGAAGCTAAAAAACTAAGAAACGTATCAATTTCAACCAAATTGAACAGTCAGTTAAAAAAACTCTATCTGAATATTGGCTCCTTTGTTTCTCTTATTTACATCCCTAGGAATGCCTGAAAATATCTTTTGGTGTGACTCTAAGGAAAACGTTCTAGATTGTTAAGTAACTTTCCAATTCCTCACATAAAACTGAAGTTAACAACTTGGATTCTTAACTCAGGAACAGCAAACCAAACACCGCATGTTCTCAATTGTAAGAAGGAGCTAAACTAAGGAATTGCAGAGGCATAGAGAATGGTATAATGGACATTGGAGAATCAGAAGGGGGAGGGAGGAAGTGGTGGAGGGATGAAAAATCGCCTATCAGGTAAAATGTGCACAGGTGGGGAGGTGGGTATACTTAAAATCCAGACTTCTTTGCCACCACACATTGCAATCATGCAACCAAAAACTATTTGTGCCTTCTAAAGCTATTGAAATAAGGAGAAAAACAAAAGCAAATAAAAAATTGGGGTTCTGATGCTGTTTCTATTCCTCACATGATACTGGTATGTTGGATAGTCATACACACATGTCCAAAGGAAAAAGTCCTTTGATATAGACACCAGAAGCTGTATAAATGTTTTCCCCCTTTTACCCACTTTTATTGTGGTAAAATATATATAACATAAACACTACCATTTTAACTATTTTAAGTGTACAGTTCTGTGGGATTAGTGCATTCACATTATTGTGCATCCATCACCACCATCCATCTTCAGAATTTTTTCATCATCCCAAACTGAAGCTCTGACCCCATTAAAAACGAACTCCCTGTTTCCCCCTCCTCTAACCATGGTAATCACTACTGTCTCTGTGAATTTGACCAATCTAGGAAATCATATAGGAATATGGGAATCATATAAGTAGAATCATACAATATTTGTCTGTGTCTGATATTTCACTCTCCCTCATTGTGCAGGGCAGAATGGTACCATAAGCACCCGGAGAGACTGAATATGAGGAATCACGGGATATTTTCTGCCATTTTATGTCTCTGCTTTTTGGAAGCTTCTGGCAGAAACAGATGGAAAACATCAGAACTATTTTTTCTATGTGTCACTTACAACAACACATATTTATTGTTTTATAGTTTCCATGGGTTGGAATGTGTCATACTTTATGTAGACCTCTACTAAGGGTCCCTGAAGACTGAAACCAAGGTGTCAGCCGGCTGTGTTCTCATCCAGAAGCTTGACTAGGTAAAGATCCACTTCCAAGATTTTTCCCATTAGCAGAATTTACAGAATAATCTTGACTGCATACATATTTACCATTGATTGAGTGCATATTCCAACTAGACACTGTTCTAAGTACTTCCCCTGCGCTAATATTCTAAATCTTCACAACGACCCTTAGATGTAGGTTCTATGATTGCCCTGTTTTATAAAGGAAGAAAGTGACTAGTAATTGTCAGGGCCATGATTTGAAGTATAGGTAGGCCGCTGAAACTGCAGATGGTCATTATCAATGTCCCATTTATGTATCAGACCCTAAAGGTCAACTTCCTCTTCTTAGCATGATACAGTGGGGGTTCTTGATTAATTCCTCTTGGGAAAGTTTAGCCTTGGCCGTTAGGACAGGTGGCTGTTTAACCCAGAGTGCCCAGAAAGAAGTAAAGACTACCAAGTACCCAGGGGCTGTTGATTCCCTTTTATCTTGTGCAACAGTAAAGATGAAATATCTATATTTAAATTGTGTTCCTTAAAAGGTGGGCTGTCACTGTCAGTTAGCTTTGTGGTTTTCATTTCTTTCCAGTTCACAACTGGATTTGTGAAGAAACTGAATAGTGATAAGCTGGGCCCTGCTCACTCTCAATGACAGTTATATACATTTTTAAGTTGTGATGTCATGAAAACCTGTGACACACTTCCAAAGAGTCAGAACTTGATTTCAAACAAAACTCTAATTATAGTTGCTACTAAAAAAGCTCCCAAACTGTAAACTGCATAAACTATTTGTTAACTTTACAAAACCTAAGTGTCCCATGGGAATTCAAAATATAGTGTGAACCTGAACTTGTGACTGATCTTCGTACCTCTTATATTCTCCAGTGAACAATCATTTTGTCACCTATCACTCAAATTCAAAATCTCAAGTCTTTCTTCCCCCAACATTGCAATCCTGCTGATTTTACCTCCCTATCCATTGGTTTACATCCCTTACCTCCTCCCCATTGCCAGTGTCTCTGGAGTTTACTTAGTAGATCCCCTGTATCTGGCCTTGATTCCCATCTTGCCATATTCCATGCTGCTGCTGAGCTGTATCTCTGAACATAATTCCTTACTTGAAAACCCTCTGTGATCTCCAGTGCCTGGAGACCCTGCAAACTGGGGCCTCTGTCCTCCTCTTGAACCGAATACTCTTATTGTATCAACTCTTTTGTGTTTTCCTGTCGTGTCAGGCCAGTTCATAAGTCAGGGCCTTTGCTCACTCGGTGACCCTGTATAGTGTGTTTTGTCCTTTTCTCTGTGAAGGCTCACTTCTCTTCACAACAGCTTGGCCATCAACCCATCTTGGCATCCTGTCCCTTTACTGGGCTCCACTTAGACTCATTTTCTCATTTTCTTTACACAAGTAAGTCAGTTCAACTAAATGTCAGTAAACCTTTGGTGACACTTGCTAGGTGCTAGGCTCTTTGCTATGTGTTGGGAATATAGGGAAGGGAGGGGCACAGTTCCAGTCTGTAAGGTACATCAAGTTAATAGTCCATAGTTACAAGTGGTGCCACTGGAGGCTGATGACTAATCCTATTGGAAAGTACAGAATTCCTGGAGTTGGTGATACCAAGGCTGGGTTTGTTGAAGGATAGTGGGAAACTGATCTGTGGCTGTGATGGTGAGAAGTGAAGAGGAGATATTCCAGTTTGAACAAGCAACATGTGTACAGATATGGTGGTACAAAAGGGGAAGGTTTTTGGGAGACTCCTGAGTGCTTTAGCATCACCCAGAAAACTTCCTTGGACATGAGACCAAAGAGGAAGGTGGGAGCCAGATGAAAAAATTGTGATATTTATGGTAAAGAGTTTATGTTTTATTTCTTTCCCTGGAATTTTCATTTCTTCCCTGTCTCTGTCAGCTGCATCTGCCATAACAAATTACTATAGACTGAATGACTTAAACAACAATCATTTGTTTTTCACAGTTCAGTAAGCTGGGAAGTCCAAGATTAAGGTGCCAGTGGATTCAGTTCTGGTGAAGGCCTGCTTCTGGGTCTGCATATGGCCACCTTGTCATTGTATCCTCACTTAGTGGGGACAGAGAGAGGAAGCGAGCTCTCAGGTATTTTTATAAGGGCATTAATTTCATGCGTGAAGACTTCACCCTCTGATCCAATTTCTTCCCAATGGCTCACCTCCTGATGATATCGCATTGGGGGTTAGGACTTCAATATGAATTTTTGAGGGACACATTTAGTCCATAACACTTCATCATTCATGTTTTCTACTGAGATCCATCCAACTACAGTGAAATCCGTAAACTCTTCCCAAACTATGCTATCCTTTAGAATAATTCCATGATTTTCTATAGCTCTGGTAGTTTGTGTCATATATCTGAAAACTTAATTATACAAATCTTTTATTATTCTTTGATTGATCATGTGAGCTTATTTTTTACTTCCTCAATGTTATGGGTTGAATTGTGTCACCTCAAAAGATATACTAAAGTCAACATATGTTGAAGTAATCTCTGGTACTTATGAATGTGGCCTTAATTGGAAATAGGGTCTTTGCAGCTATAATCAAGTTAAGATGAGGTTATTATGGTGGGTCTTAATCCGCTATGACTGGTGTCCTTATAAAAAAAGGAAAATGCCATGGAAGACATAGGCATGCAGGAAGAAGCCATTTCAAAGGCAGAGGTTGAAGTGATGCAGCTACAAGCCAAGGGAAGTCAAGCACTGTAGGCAACTGCCAGAAACAGGGAAGAGGCAAGGAAAGATTCTAGCCTACAGATTTCAGAGGGAACATGGCCCTGTTGACATCTTGATCTTCGACTTCAGACCTCTAGAACTGAGGCAATACATTCCTGTTGGTTTAAGCCACCCCATTTGTGAGACTTTGTTATGGCAGCCTTAGGGAACTAACATATCCAATGAAATGAAAAGTTTCTTAGAGGCAAAAAAATGATGGAATAATTTAGCTTTATTGCAGCACAGCTCAGGAAAATGTTCAAGAAATATTTATTAATCGATCATTGAATAGGAGCATGGAATGGAGGTGGGAGTTTGCTGTAGTCAGAAGAGTGTAGAGTCACTTGTGTTTCCCAAATGCCAGTGATACCATGTGCTTTTCTAGGCATCTCATTTGGTCATGGAAAAGCTGGACTTGTCTTTCATTAATCTTGTTCTCTCATAGTCATTAAATGCAAAAATAAGGGTAGAACATATACACAATTGTTAACAGAAGTTATTGCTGAACAGTGGTATTTTGGGTAGTTTTGCTCAACATTTAGCTTTATTGTATTTTCTAATTGAAAAATAAACACACTTTCCTTTAATTAATAATAAAAAGTATATATTTTTAAAAAAGCAAATGTCTTGTGTGCCTAATATGAAAAGACAGCACGTATTTATTATTGATTGATTAAATCTGTCAGCATTTTGATCCACAGCAAACACAAACTGGGTTTTTCTAAAGCTCTTTAGGGCTTCTCCTAAAGTAGGCTTTTTAAACAATGTTTTGAACATATCAAGTTAAGGTATGTGAAATAGTCTCTCCAAGTGGGATTTAACATAATGCAATAAGAACTGAAGATTTAATGGAGGATTTCTTTCTTAAGCGTAGAAAGAATCAGGTAATTGTTTATCATTCTTTGTGGGAGCATTTAGCTTTTACTATTGGCCAGACAGATAAAGCAGATGTTCCCTGAAGACATGAGCACCTCATGAAGAAAATAAAAATGATTCAACAGGGAGGTATGAGGATAGGAAGAGATGCAGATCACGTCTATAGAGGGTGGCTTCCCAGCTCTGGAGTGGTTTCTCTCAAGAGTGGTATTTCTATTCCCCAGAGGTCTTGAATCTCTGCCTTTGGCTAAAATGCTGCCCAAAGGTCAGTTGCTGGAATGAGTCATTTAGTGCTGAGGAACCAGTTGCAAGCACAGGGAGTTGCTCAGCCAAGAGTAGAAAAAAAGTGTGAATTCAAGCATTTCAGAAAGCAGGACTCCTGCTTTATAAGAGCAGGGAGAAAATTCACAAAGCAAGTGAGTCAGTTAGAGAACAGTGGTTAACAGGATTATGATAAAGGCAGAGAAGTTAGTCTTGGGAAGCACAATTAAAGAATTTAATAATGACAGACAGGGCTTCAGACTCCTTTCCCCTTGTCATACTCTCTGCAACACAGAATGTGCAGGTCATCAAGCCACATGTGTGATTTCTTGGGACACAAAAGCAGGGCAACCTGATGTTCACTTGTTAATTGGATTTCCCATCTTGGGATTCTTACCTACCATACAGCTAGATTCTGGACATTATGCTTCCTCTTGGGCAGAAGGCAGTGAGTGGCACACAAGGACTCTATGACAAAGATGGTCTCTTTTCTCTGTGCTTTGGGTGGATGTGTTAGGGGGGTGGGCAGCTTATTTCTCCTGAGGCTCCTTCTTTGACTATGGATAGCTTACTTGTATATTAAGACTCTGAATTCAGTAAGGTTCTCTTGCCTTGAGTTTGCCATTTACTTTTGACATTGATGGCAGCTTGGAAGAGTGTAGCACCACACAATGGCTATTTTAGAGCACATTAAAGGTGCTGTTTGAAGAGACTAAACAGAATACCTGCCATGTACTAGCTTACTAGCACCTAAAATATGTTGTCTGCAAAGAGCTTGCTTTGGGCACACAAATCAAACTGTATATTGTGTTGATAACATGCAGGAGCTTGAGTCTATCCATAGCTAATGAATGGACTAGCCAGCTGGTTCTGGCAATGTCTTTTCTAGAATAGTGGTTCTCAAAATTTGCTATGCATTATGATTACCTGAAAAGTTTTTAAAAATCATGATGCCTGGGCTATTTTCCATACCAAATTAAACCCAAATTCCTTGGGTTGGGATTCAGCCATTGGTATTTCAAAAAACTCTCCAAATTATTCCAATAAACAGCTAAGTTTGAGAATTACTCAGTATTCTAGACTGACAATGTCCATATATAGACATTATTCTCATGTGGTAATTTAAATTGAAATTAATGTCATTTAAAATTAATTTCTCAGTTGCAACAGTCAAATTTCAAGTGCTCAGTAGCCACATTTGACTGGTGGCTACCATATTGGACAGTGTAGAGTTAGGGGACTTTCCCATCATTGTGGAATTTCTATTGTAGTACCTAGAGTCCAGAGTTCTACATTTATGTCTAGTTCTTTAATCTACATGTATAATGAATGACCTCACTGCCAATAAGAATTTTAAATAAAATACTTCATCATGGTTTATTTTGACACTCATCTCTGAAGCATCAAGTTACAAGGAGAAGGCTGATTAAAATTATTTTAAATTTTTTGGGCCAAAGCTATATCTTTCTAGGGAGGAAAAATCTGATATACAAATAATCAAACAGTAATGCTCTTTCTTGAACCCACAGCTGTAGTTGGTGGCTATGGTTGTCTCATTGCCAAGCCCAGTAAAAAGGACACCTCACTGCCAAGCCTACTAAAAAGGACAATGTACTTATAAGTTCTGGGGCTCAGAAAGACCCATAGAGTCTTGCAAGCTTATTTCAATAGATCTCTTTGAGATTTCACTCTGTGAACAATCCCCTTTAGAATGCCCTATTTTTTGCCCTAAATTATTGAATATGTAGGAAGCATCTGGGCATGTCCCCTTTATCCCAATTCTGTAGATCAGCCTAAAGCAACTTGTCACCATAGAAGATGAGAAGCAGACTTCCTTTCAAACTTTGTAGAGCATATTATGAAATGTAGCCCTTTCTTGGAAAATCACATGCATGTCAGGGTCCTCAACAAGCTGTCTGACTTCATCACAATGTATTTATTTAGGAGTTTGATTATAAAATGTTTTATAGCAACACTGTAGAATGGACCAACTTGAGGAGAAACACAAACCTGGGGCCAGTGGTTTACTTGGATATAGTGTAACTTTGATAATTTAACTCTATTTGAACTCATAGAAATAGGTTTATTCCCAGAAATATTTTGGGGAGGGATAGTAGGTGAGGAGCAACAGAGAAAGAGGGCACCCAGGGAGGATGCTGATCTCTCTGTTCTTTAGTTAAGAGAGGCTCTCAAACTTTTGACTTTTGATGGACCTTAACATTGAGTTTCATGATAGCCAAGGTGCCCAGGTCAATGCCTTGAGAAAAATTTGCTCTGGTTGAACAACATGACATGAAGGGAGAGAGAGATAAAATATCAGTGAGAAAACAGGTTTGAAAATGCTCAATATATCATTTTTCTGAGAAAAATAATTTACATGAACTAAAACATTCATTCTTCAAGAGATGAAGCTAAGGAACACCTTACCGCCCCATCCAGAGCCCTTTAATAGTCCTTAGCCAAGTCACTTCTGTTGTCATTTTCTATGCTCTTCACCAAACGTACACACATACGTGTGCACACACAGACATGTACATACATTCCTTATAGTCAGTACTTTAGAGTTCTGAAAGGTGCCATTTAGGTAAGTGTTGTCACCTTGGAACATTCTGAAACTTTCCTAATATTTAAGTATTTACACATATCTCCTTTTAGGTATTCATTCCTATAGCAGATAGGAAAGAAGTTCTTATTCTTTAAGTGTAAGTGGAATATCTTTTAAAGGTAAGTAATACATTATATATGCTATATATATGTTATATATATAAAATCATATATAATTTCTAAAATTGTATATGTTATATGTATATACAATCTCACTTCATCCAATTATTTTCAGAGATGAAATTTTGAGACTTGAGAAAAGACAAGGAAAAAAATTGCAAGTGAACCATAACTAGAGGTAGTTCAAATTTAAGGTCATATTTCATCCTTGATTTTTAAAAGAAGATGACAGTTCCATCCAAGCCCCCAAACATTCATGGTTGAATCTTCCAGGCAATTCATGTTGAATATCCTCAGAGCTTACTGAGCAGTCAGTGATTGTGAACAGAGTTGGCTGGAATTGGCAAGAGAAGACTTATCACTGCCATCCACTTTTCATCTGGGCTGGAATCAGATGGGTTTTGTTGTCTAGTATTAGGATTGTCTAATTTACCTATGAATTGTTCTTTGTGATTCTTGGAGCCCAGCATGATACATGTATAAAAGGAATTTTGACTTGGTTGTGCATCCTTATACACCTGTGCCTCCTAGAGGTGACTCACTCCTTGATAATTCTTCCAATAATATTATTATTTGTCTAAGTGTCTGGAAGGTAGTGTCTTTGTTTACTAAAGATTGTTTGTGTTTGAAAACAAGTTAATCAACACTTTTTTTTTTTTTTTTTTACAGCATCAGCAATTGAATAGCATTGACCATGTCAAAACCTGGTTCTTTTTTCTGATGGGATGACTGAGAAGGGTTGGCCAAATAAAAGTTCATCTAGAATCTAAGCTCTGATTGATTGGTACTAGCTGAAGAAAGGATTCTGAGACCACAACTGAAGGAGAAAGGAGTACTGTGGTCAATTACTGATGTCTGCAACAGGCAAGCTGTGAAGATTTGGCCCTATGAATACTAGATAATTCCAATCTCTGTAGTAGAGAATTGTTAATGTGGAGGGGACAGTGGGAGATAGGGCAGCATAGGGTGATTGGGTTTATGTTGAAAGAGATTTGAGAAATCTGTATTGAATTCCTTAGGCAGTTAGGAGTCATGGAAGAGTCTTGAGCATAATAGCACTATGATCAGATTTGGACTTTTAGAAAACCAACTTGGCCGTATAAAAGATGGACTGAAATGGAAGAGGGTAACCAATGAACTAGGAGCCCAAATAAGAAAAGTCAAGAACAGTGCAGGTGTAGAAACATTAGAACTGCCTAGGAGCCAGTGATAACCGTGAGATTCCCATTTTGAATGACAAAGAGAGTGTTTTAATTTATAAAAAGGGTCAGTTAATTTGGAGAGAGTTCATTTTTCCTTTTATATCTTCCCAAATAGAATGTTAATTGCATCATAAATGAATGAGTTAACAAAAGTATTGAGGAAAGAGGATAAGTTTTATTCTAGACATTCTGAGTTTTGGGTATTGGTAGAGTCTCTGTAGAGATGTCCACAGGCCAGGTATAATTCCCCAGTCCTCTTAAAACCTACCATTATACCATTGATGGATTGTAGGTTCTTCCCTCTAAACAATCACTTCCTGCACTCCACTTCCCACGAAACTGATTTAAGAAGTTCTTCTAGGCTGGGCACAGTGGCTCATGCCTGTAATCTCAGCATTTTGGGAGGCAAAGGTGAGAGAATTGCCTGAGCCCATGGGTTTGAGACCAGCCTGGACAACTTGGTAAGACCTTGTCTCTACAATAAATCAAAGAGGTGAGAGAATTGCCTGAGCCCAGGGGTTTGTGACCAGCCTGAGCAACTTGGTAAGACCTTGTCTCTACAATAAATCCAAAAATTAGCCAGGCCTGATGGCTTTCACCTATAGTTCCAGCTATTTGGAAGGCTGAGACAGAAAGATCACCTGAGACCAGCAGGTTGAGGCTATGGCAGCCGTGATCCTGCCACTGCACTCCAGCCTGGGTGATAGAGTGAGATTCTGACTAGAAAAACAAACAAAAAAACCCCACTCCTTCAGAAAACCATGCCAGTGCTCCTTACTGACTTAAAACAATTACTATTCATTGACGATTCCATTATGTAATATGACTTGTGATACAACGTGTCACTCGACGTTTATGGCTCCCTATTATTGGAGAGAGTATTATCCCCATTCTACTGAGGCAGAAACTGAGCTGTGGACAGGTTAAACAACTTACTAGAACTTTTACAGATGGTTGGGGTCCACACCCAAGTCTCACTCCCTCCAACTTGTACCTGGTTCATTTTCTCACGCTTCCTCTTACTACTAAGATGTATAGCCTAGAAAATGCTCATTCCGGATTTCTGATCTCGTGTTAACTGGCGGCACTTAGTGTCTCCTTCATCACCGCCTGCATTTCTATACTCCTTTTCCACTTACTCATTTCTCTCATCCATGTCCCTCTGACGTATTAGCCACTCTTTCTTACTCACTAGACCCATCTCTGTCCTTATTGCATTGTGTCCTCTTTTATGTTTTTACTTCTCCTATTTCTCTCATCAGTACACTCATATATGTGTGCTATGAATCGCATGCATTTGGAAGGGTGTTTTGCACAAGAAAAGGTGGGGCAGATTTTCTTGTGCAAAATCTCTTGTGCATACCAAATATGCGTGTAGTGAGGTGTATGCTCTCCCAAAGCTGTTGGCTTTAACCAGAGATTGTAACAGCATAGCATAGAGCATAACTAACTTGGAAAATTAGTGGTTGAGAACTTCTTGGTGGTGGAGTTATTTAGAATGAAGCACCTCTTCCCCAACCTTCAATACCCTTTTGCCTTCTGCAGAACTATCAGTGCATGAGTTCTGTGGGGGCACATACTTGTTACATGCTACTAATAGCCCTGTAGGTAGGAACCAGTGTTTCTAAATATCTACATAATTCGGTCAAATTACATCCAGAACTAGGCTGTGTTGCTTTGATGTTGTTTACATTTATTTTTCACTGAATCTAAGTTTTTAATGTTTTAGGTCACTAACAATGAACCTGACATCTGACATTTTATGAGTGGTAGGATGTTATCAATCTTTTACCACATTTTGATGTGTGTGTTTTTATGTCTTCTGGCAAATGGGAGTCACTAAGATTTATTACCAGGAAAGGGAACAAATGCTGTTGTTTTATTATATTCAATGTAGATTGAGGCGAAAGTAAAATGCTTTCAAGATCTATCTATGTTCCTTTTGAAATAAAGAACTCCTAGATCTTGCTTCAGTCTTTGGTTTGGCTGGACATGTAGTACACTTCATTGGACTGACTGATGTAACGGACCCAGCCTGTGTGCCACCCCAAATTGTCTTGGCTTGATAGAGACCTTGTCTTGCTTCTGAATCTGGGTGACCTGGTAATGGGGCAAAAATCATTGTCATGAAGCCACAGTTGCTGCTGTTGTCACCACAGACCAAATAATTCCCACGTAGGATACTAACTGACAACAGGAGTCAGCCATACATGTGTGCTGCCTGGCCAGGACTCACCAGTGGCCACCTGGGTTGCCGGGTAACAATCTGCAAGTTCACAGGGGATTCATATCCTATGGGTGGATTTTTTTTTAATCAGTGAGAGATAGTAGATGAGGAGGATCCAGCAGATAAATTGTTTACCTTTCTTCTAAGGTGAACGACAGCAGATTCATACAGCCTTTCTAGCAATGTGTCAAGGGACCAAGGGCTTACCTGGGTTTCCTGTAAGCTACCACCAGCTCAATAATGCATCCTCTTAAATTCACCCTCTTTCCTTTTTTTTGCCTTTTCTTTCTCTTTCACTTTTACTTCCTCAGGATTGTATATCTTGTCACCCCACCCCAATAAAATTTTAGCAGATAAGGTTTTGACTCAAGTTCTGCTTTCCATCCATCTTAGGCTGAAACACTTTTTGTCCCTTCTACTAGACTTTGAGCTCCTGTAGGACAGAGGTCATGTAATTTCTGTCTTTCTATTGGTAGCACCTGGATATTGAACTCATGTTCACTGAATGAAAAGTCTGGCTGGCCAGCCAAAGTGAGTTCAACAAAGGGAGCCAGAATCTCTCAGTTCAACTTGGCTTTGACATTCATGTTATGCCCAACCTGCCACTCAAGTATTGGTCCAGCTTGCTGTATCTTGATGAAGGCTTTCAGCCACCCACCAGGAAACATCAGGCATATCTTTTTGTCTTTTACCCTCTTTCCATTTTTTTTTGACTTTCCTACATTCATTTTCCCTCTCTCTCCCTTAATGCCTTTCTTTTTCATACTTTTGATTCTGTCTTTTTTTTTCTACATTGGATGATTCAAAAATGTGATCTCTTTACACTTAATGAATTCTTAACCCAATGACATTTTTTAAGGAGTGAAATTAATAAAGAGGATTAGAGAGGAAACTGAAATATACTTCTATAATGAAAACAATGTGTCACTCATATGTTCACTGATTCCAGCTGATGTGCTCTTGGGGAGTTTGCAGACAACCAAGAAATAGATCCCACAGCTGTGAGATCTCCTTCCACAACCATGGTTTTCCTTAAAAGTTGTAGCATTGGTGATTCCTAACTGGGATGAGGTTGAACTTCAACCTCAGTTTTTTGTTTGTTCGTTTGTTTTTTTGGGTCAGGTTCTCACTCTGTCACTCAGGCCAGAGTACAGTGACATATTTGCAATTATCATGGCTCACGGCAGCCTTGAGCTCCTGGGCTCAGGCGGTTATTCCACCTCAGCATCCTGAGTAGCTGGGACCACAGATGGGCACCACCATGCTTAGCTAATTTTTTTTTTGTTGCCCAGGCTGCTCTCGAGCTCCTGGGCTCAAACAATCCACCCACCTTGGCCTCCCAAAGTGCTGGGATTACAGCCATGAACCAACGCACCCAGCCTCAACTTCAGTTTAAATCCTGACTCTGATATTCAAACTCCATTTCTTATTTATTACAAAGATAATACCTGCATATACATATATGGTATAGAAGTTTAGGGCAGATAAATGAAACAATGGCTAAATGTGACTTTGAATACCTTCAACAGCACTCTGGGTTCAGGAATTTTAGTATTAGTGGTAATAATATGACTATTATAAATGATAACAATAATCGAACTAGCCTGTCAGTGAACAAGTTCTGACTTTTTTGTAAACTGGCTAAGTCAGTGTGTCTTAGCCTCAGAACTATAGGGCACTTTGGGCCAGATGAATCTTTGCTGTGGAAAGCCATATTGTGCATTGTAAGACACTTAGCTACATTCCTGACCGCTACCTAATAGATGCCAGTAACACTCACTACTCCTAGTGTCACATCCAAAAATGTCCCCAGACACTGTCAAATGTCCTTTTCTCTGTCAAATTGCTCCCAGGTAAGAACCACTGGGATAGACCTACATTTTTCCTTCCTTATATTAATATTTTGAATAGAACTTAAAAATCAAACACAGCAGCTATTCCCATAAACAGCAAAGGGGACTGATGCAGTTGGTATATACAGCAGTGCATTTGCCAATGTTTATGCATAGCACACGGTTATACTTAGCTACAGCCAGAGACATGCAGAATTCAGAGTTTACTTTCAGTTCACATTAAGAAGAGACTAACATGAGGGGATAAAAAGCCAAGAGATTCCCCTCCCAGAAGCCCCCTTCTAGATCACAACACATATGTGAGTAGTGACTGTGAAGTGATTTATGACTCAGATGCTATTTGTCCACACACATCAAATAAAATTTGAGACTTATAGACCCAAGCTGCCGTGTTCATTTTCCCCCTTATATTCATTTGTGATAACCATTTAGAATTCATCCCTCTTTCTCTCACTGCCTCTTTTTCTTTAAACAATAGCACTCTGTCATTTCCAGAAAATGTTTTAAATTAGTATAAAACTTGGCTAAATTTAGCTTTTATAGAAGAAAGAATAAAACATAATTAACTGTTTAAAGAAGAAAACAGAAACCACATGAAGGAATGAGACTTGCTGGCGAGAAATCTAACAGTAGTGCTTGGTAGCTAACCCATCTCCTGTGTAACAGATGTTCACAAATTTAAATGGAAACAGGATGGGCGTCCACATAGAAGGCATTTGTGATAAAAAGCTGCTAACTGTGTAAACATGCAAGTCTGCGACAGGTGTGGCATTTCGTCTAATTGCCCAGAGATGGGACTGGAAGACACGCCAGTGGGCAAAGGGAAGAAAAGTCTCAGTGTGGCAAGTAATAGTGACAGACAGAATGTTTAGTAGGTCCCTGGCCGGCAGGCCCCATTAGTGCAGTTTGCTTGCTAGAATTGCCAGCTGGGGTGGAAAAGGAAGCACTCTGTTTTAAGACCCTCGGAGCATTCACCTCCGGTTTTAGCAGGACATACAACATTTTCTGTAATTTCTATGTAAATACTTGCCAGTTGAGACAAACTCTTTTTTTTTCTCTCTATCCAGACTTCTATTTGTGGTGGTTTTGTAGGAAAAGGGGTTAATTTGATTTAAACACTGAAAATGATTCTGTTTGGCTTCAAAAAAATGCATTATAAAAAAAATTCTGCACGGAACAGAAAGAGACAAAGGATTCTATTGTATCGCCGACCTAGGCGTGTCTTGTCTCAGTGAGCAGACAGAGGGCCTGGCCTGAGGCACGCAAGATTGCACACACATGGGTCCAATCTTTGTCACCTAATAAAGACTCGTGGAATCAAAGACCAGGTTATCATTTATTCTGCTGGACTGACTAATGCAACATTCTCTCTTTAATGTAGTCTCTTCTTAATACTCAAACAATTATCATTATTATTATTGTTGTTGTTACTGTAATATTTTAAAAACACAGATGGACCTGGTAACATGCCATTGTAATATTGTGGCTGTCAGCCAAAAAAAAGTACAATAATCTATTGTTGAGCTGGAGTTCTTTGGGTGACTCATAAGCTCTGAGGACAATGTCTCCTGAAATCATCCCAATAACTTCATCGACTGGCTTTTCTCTTATTCCTCAGTTTCCACATTGTATCTTCTTTGCAAGACGCAAATGAATAATAAGTTAAATAACCAGCAAGCACCGTGTGAGATTACCTCATTAACAGTCACTTTTTATTTGCAGTCATGCAAAACAAAGAATGGTTTTCTTTAGTTCAAAAAAAATCTGAAAAATTTGCTCAGAAAACTTTCTGGTGCACAGTGTGCAGTTCTGGACTCATCTTTTATGTTATACCCAATTGTATGAGGTGGAGTGGTCTTCCAACAAAAAAACCAGAAAGAGATACTACTGTTCCTTGGGTGTAAGAAGAGAAAATCCCCGCTGACTCAGCGATCCTACTTTTCACCTGCCTTTTTGGAAGTTTTTGATAGAAGATGCTAGTTGAGATTGAACTTGCTTTTTCTAAAATTGCTTTCTCTTTGACCCCTGGATTTAATAGTAGTGCAAAAAGGTCCCCACATCCTGAAAGAAGTGAGAAGTTAAGTTTCTTATGTCTTCTTTTACATGTTTCCCCAACATGCCAAAACTTAATGCATGAGCTATTGAGGGCTGTTTTTAACAAAGGCCATTCTACATTTCAGATGTGAGCAGTGCCACGTCATTTAGTGCCATTTATGGCTTCTGAAGTTTACATTCTGGTTAAGAGGAGCAATTAATAAATTATGCATTATATAATATTCACAGTGGAAAAGCTCCACATTCCCACCAAAAGACTGAGATATTAAACGCCTATATGTATCATATGTGATTTTTTTTGAAGTAGGCTCATGTCAATTATGTTTCCAGAAGAATGAAAGTAATTGCATTTGTCTTTTTTTCACTGAGGAGTCATCTCCATCAAAGTGAAAAGTGAGCAAATCCTCTCTCAGAACTTAATGTTTAACTAAACTACTCCAGTTTCTAATTGAGGGCTAAATCAGTTCTCATTAGAATGAAAACTTAGAGTGGTTTTCTTCTCCCTGAAGCTGAGATACATTCTCTTAGTCTGACATCTTGCAAGTTTTGTTTATCATGGTTCCTTTCAGTTTTCTTTCTCCACTGCATTTGCTCTTCTTTTATTCTTGTAAATAAATGCTTTCCTATATGTGGGAATCTTCGGACCTGCCAAGTGCCTCATCTGTCAAAATGCTGAACACACAATGTTTCAGAATAAGGGTGGAAATTTGGCCCTTCCTTAAAATCTCTGTGAAAAATGCCATTCTCTTTCTTCTCAACTCTTTTGTGTGTGTGTGTGTGCTTAATATTATCGTTTATAAGAATCCCTCATTATGTGTTTGCCTGCCCATAGAGTAGCAGTAGCAGAAAGAACAACTTTCTGATGATAACTTTTATTCAGATAGACTCTCAAGAATATTCTGATGGGAAAGTATGGTCTTTATTTTGTTACTCATCTGGCAAAGTGTTGGAACCAGGGGCCTTAAATATTCCACTGGCAAAAGTCCTTCTAAGAAACTCTCATAGTTACGACTATTTTTCTAGATTCAGTTCATATAAAGGCAAATTTCTTATTTTAAATGTTTCCTTCGTAAAAGTATTATAGATGAAATTTATACACAAATCCAATGATTAATTCATGAGCAGACTGTGCCAGTATTGGATGTTTTGTAAAACCAAGTAAATGGTTGATATAACTAATAGGTGCTTTCTACATTAGAAAATCCTAATGGATCAAATGGTGGGTTTTTCCACAAAAAAAATTATCCCAGGGGAAAAAAATTCAAAAAGCATAATTTAATACTTTGCTAGGCAAAGATACACTTTCTTATTCTAACAGCTGCTTTTGTGGATAACAGCACCAGATGAACAAATAGTATTTTCATAGCAGAAATGGTCATGCCTACTGGGCTGCCAATTGTTGATGCAACCAGTTTGGCTCTGAATTCTTCATCAAAGGCTTTATCTACCTTTAAAATAGTCTTTGATTCTTCCGTTGGAGAAGAGTATAATGACCATGTGTGGTATGTAGGAAGGCTACATGTTCATAGCAGAAAACATGTAAGAGAGAGTTTGTCCTGGCAAACCAGGATACATCTGCCATGTCTTTAGAACTTGGTTTGAGAAATTCCAAATTTTGGTGACTTGCATAAAACTCATTTAGCTGGGATATTAAAGAACTAATATATACTTATCACTTTGCTCATATCAGAATGAAATAGCAAATAGGTGTCCCCTGTCTCCATCTTGAGTATCTTAAACACTAGCACTTGGGCCTCAGGAAGACTTGGAACATAAATAACTAGAATCTTCTCCTCATAACAGGGGCTAACTAGAGAGTGTGTAGAATTTTCTACCCAGGGAGTCTAAACATATCTACAAAAATAATAGTCTGTGGAGACAAGGCTGCACGTGTTACAGAAGATGCTAGACTACAACCAGCTTCCGCATGGGTGGTTTGGGATACTCTGGAACATTTCAGATTCTATAATCTTTGTATCACTTTGTTTCCATCTTTTAAAATTTTTTCTTCACTTGAATGGACTTAGAGTCTATAATACTGAATTATCTATCATAGAAACAAAGAACTGAGTATCACATGTTCTCACTCATAAGTGAACCTTGAACAATGATTGTAATACTATAAGAAAAGGATTGGCAGTAGTAAGAAACTGGGGGGGGGGGGGGGGCATACCTCATCCACAAGGGTACCTGCATAATGAACATTTGTATACTTATCCCTGAATTGTATCCCACATCTTTAAAATAAAAAAAAAAAGAAAAAGAAATTTTTTTCTTCCTCCCAGACAAGACATTTCAGATTAGCCCAACAGTTGTGCAACATATAACCAAGCATGCCTCTCCCTTTCCTATTTTCTTTTGTTTTTAATTTAAAGGGAGTCAGTAGTCACCACCCATTTAATGATGTGCATTGAGGAGACTGGAGCATTTAACCTCATAAGTTTTCTGGGTTATTTTTAGTGTTCAAAAAGTTAAGAAAAATAGCGTTAGCTTCTTCTGGTACACAGTCAACTCCTACTGCTTTTGACTTGCAAGCTGAATGGTTGGCATGGGTTGAAAAATAATGCCAGAAAGTGGCTACTGAGAAACTTGTGGAATGAAAGCTGTCAATGGGATGGAGAAACATTCATGATTTATGAGGCAAATTAATAATGGCAGCTTCCACATGAGCCCCAGCCTGGAATTCTTGGACCCTGAGTAAAGGGTTGCATGTGGTCTACCAAGTGGTAAGTATTCATTAGTTCTTTAATGTCCCAGTTTTTATGTTAGTCATCACAGTTTGGAATTTCTCGAGCCAAGTTCTAAACACATAGAAAGTAATACATGGCACACAACAGGAATAATTATCTTCCTGATTTTAAATATCAGTTCTTTGATAGTGCAATGCTCATGTTTCTATATGTGTGAGTACAGGTGAATATGCACATATACATACACAGACTCTAACCCAGAGATGGATTAAAAAGAAGAGTTTGCATCCAATGTGTTTCTAAGTCTTAAATCAGAGTTGAGGGAAGAAATGAGGTCAGCTACATTTAGTTTGGTTCTATGAACAAAAAGGCTTTTAAGTTCTTTAGAAGTCTCACCATTAACCAGTCCCACTTAGCCTTGAACTGTTCTGCTCTCTGAATGAAGTAAGGTGATGCTTTACCCAGAAATTTCATAAAGAAGTGTGGGAATTTAGCATAGTAACTAGTAGGCATATTTTTTCATTGGGCTCAGAAAATTTTGATGTGAGTTTCTGGCTTTTTCAAAACATATTTGCCCTGTTCAATGAAATCAAATAAATTCAAGCCTTGGTTACCTTCTTGATGGGAGTGGTGACCCAGTACTATTAAAACGTCAGCCCAGAGAACTGGAAATATCTGATATGCTAATGTCATAGAAGGATTGTGGCTACAACTGCACTGCAGAGTATAAAATGGTCCTTCCTCAGGTTCCTGTATTTTAAGATCTGGGTTGAGAGTTATTCTGTCCATTTCTCTAGCCTCAATCATCTGGTCAATGTATGAACAACCAAAGTATCCTTCTGGAAAGCCTTAATCCAGAGTTATGACAATTGCTATGTCTCTAGGACTCTAGTGTGGGTCTGACTCCCTTTCACCTCTGTGCCTCCAGGGTGCTGTGATAGGAGACAAGGGAGCTAGTGGCTTCCTGCTGATGTTAACTGTTACTAGTATAAAGTCTCCCTCTTTTTTCCCTCCTGGAATTTCAGCCCCTCTGTTCCTGTAGAAGCTCCTGGAGCTCTTCCAAAATAAAATCCACTTGTTCTGTACGGACAGCTATCTACTCCTCCATATGGGTTCAGATTTTGCCCAGTTCAATATATCCTGGGCAAGTTGTCTGACTTCACAGAGTCTGACTATGAGACACAAAGACCTACACAAACATAGGACCAAAGAAGCATGCTTGACTTTGTGATTCTTAACATAATATACCAATCAGTCTTTCAAAATTCTTGTCTTCTTATGTATGTATGACATGTTAAGACTCTTACTGAGGAATTCTCTTTCTCTTAAATGTCAGCCCATATACTCTGCTAGAAATCTTTTACCTCTATCTACCTGCATACTTTCTGAAGGTCATTTTGCCAAAGCTAGATAGCTGAAAGATTAATATATAGAATCAAATCTCTTAATGGTATGGAAGACTGATAATAGTTTTATTATTTGATGTTTAGCTATAGAAGATGATTTCTTTTTCTATGATAGCTTTCTTTTTTTTGAGATTTGGAGGATTATTTAATGAGAGACATATGCAGCAAGTTAAAGCTTGCAAGCTTACTTCATCTCAATAATGCAGAAAATACCTTAAAATGTTGATTTTCTTTTGGAGGGCATTCTGAACCATGAAAAATATGATCTGATTCCCAAGGAAAAATAGAAAACAATGAAGAAAAGTTACCTTCAAACTTTATGAGTCCCCCCACCCTAACCCACATCAAATCCAGAATTGAATTAGTGAGATTCAAATACTAGAGATGTTATGGTAATGGGATATTTAGAAACCATTCCCTGAGGCACTCGCCTGTGTTGGGGTGGACCTCTGGGACAGAATGGTGAGGCCAGATCTCAGTGTTGGCTCAATTATTAGGCAAGGTGATCTTCCATAAGTTATTTATATTGCAGTTTTCCAAGATTCCTAAGACTGTATTTTTGGACTTGCTCTGATGCATTCAAGGAAAAATTACATATTCATGTACCTGTACATTGATGACTGTCTGGTAAAACTATACAAATGTGATTACACAAATGTTTTCTTTTCTTAAAAATTTTATTTGAATACTGAATGTCAATTCTTTTTTTATAATCAATATTTTTTATTATGATATTGTGGGGTACAGTTAAGGGTTAGGTATACAAATACGTTTCGTTCAGGCACACTTGTTGATAAGAGGTGTTTCCCGTCCCCAAACAGATATTCACTACCGTTAATCCCATCTCCCTCCCCCCAATAGTTTCCCACTAGTGTCAGTCATTTTCTTATAGTATTACATTGGATGTTCATAAATGTTTTCACTTTATTGGTCTACTGTGCAAGTTTTCATAGTCACTTTACAATCACTCACCGGATTCCTCAAGATACCGTCCTTCCCTTTGCTCTAAGTTCAGGTACAAGCGTCCATTATTGCTCTAAGAGTTAGTCTTGATTGTGCTAAATTGGTATTTCCATTAGTTTGATGAATACAAATGGCATTAAATGCCAGGACTGGACACAAATTAGATATGAGAGACACTCTGCATCCACATGGGAGAGCGAACAGGGATTTTTAAGTTGAAGTGGTAGGGACAATTAGTGGGGTTAATGGACTCTTTCCAGTAGTAAGATGACACCAGATGCCCCTCTCTTGCTAGGGCTCAGTGTGTGCTCAAGTCTGTGTTTATTTGGAAAGTAAATAACACGGGTCTCAGAGCTCGAAAGCTCTAATCAGCAATGGCACAGCTTTGTGTTGTGGAAGTAAAACAGAGAGACAGCAAGTGGGCTTGGAGGCTTGGGTCAGGTCAAAGGAAAGTTTCCCTCCTCCTTCCCCGACTGACCAGATGCCTGCACACACTGCAAACCCTGGAATTTTGTCAAGCTCTCAGGACCACCTCCCTCTATTGTGTTCAGGGCAGGTAGTGAGCCTTGTCAGCTTTTAACACCTGTCCCTTTGTCCTGTATTGTCACATTGTCCATCTCCCATTAATTGGGATCTATGGATGGCATACATGGGAGAGGTCCACAGGGCACAATAGTCATGCCACCAAGATCAGCTTCTAAAGAAAAAAACCACAAATGCTTTGGTGGAAATAAACTAATTTCATTCTGACTTGTTCTACTGTTCTGGGTTTTATGACTGTGTTTTTCACACTGTGTGGAAAAATACAAAGAACTGCCCAGGAACTAAAAACAGAAAAGAATCTGTCTTGAGGAACATTCTCCACAACCCCCCCTTGACTTTTTTGCTGTCTTTACCAGATGTACCTGTCCAGGCTCCAACAAGAGCCGCACAATGGACCTTAGACCATTCCAGCTTTTTAGCAAAAACTAAAGGATGCTGAAAGCATAAAAGGCATCTTTATCAACCCTTGGCAAAGTACCTCACATGAATTGCCAGTTTTCCAGTTGTTACCTCAAAGAAAGATAAGGAAGGCCAACTGATCAAAATCCATTTTACTTAATGCAGAAGAGAGAAATTATGATAGAAAGCAACTATGGTAATGGGGACTATGGAGCCAGGTCTCAGTGTTCGTTTGATTATTAGACCAAGTGATCTTCCATAGGTTATCTATGTTGACATTTTCCCACCCCTCAGAGAGGCTCAGGAATTTATAAGATGGAGTCTTTGGGCTTGTTGTAATGCACTGGGTCTTGTAAAATGAGGTGGAGAAAGCTTGGAACCTTCCCAAGTCCACCATGTACAAATGTGATTGAGCCAAGTATTTTTACTTTATAGTCACTTGACAGGGATGGTGGCAATGGAACTTGTGAAAAGATTTGCCTAAATAGAGAATTTACTCAAATAATGTCTTTTTATTTTCCCCTAATATTTTCTTTTCTTTGTTTAATAGTGTAGGAAGAGTAAAAGGAGATTTAGGAAATAATTTTCTTGTGCTTTCCACAGCTCCCCCAAATTTTCTTATTCTTTGAGTTTCTCACTCTTACTAACAAAAATAGAGACTTCCCTTGAAAACATGGGAATCAGAGTAAAGTTGTGGAGACTCAGATCAAGAGATCTTCTTCTCTTCGGCAGATTTTCCAAGAATTAGGCAGGGTCTATTCTTTTTGATTGGTTACATTTATGTGCACAAGAATGCCAGCACAAGAAATATGTGGTTAAATATTACATTGCTTTGGGTGGCTGGCCTGGATGCTTCCTCTAGCATGAATGTCATTTGACTTACTTGACTCTCACAGTCCAAATAAAATCTATGGAGAAAGGAGAGAGGGAGCCACCTCCTCTTAGGTCAGAAGGCACTTGTAGCAGTGTGGATGGTAGAAATGGGGAGATCTGGGTCTGCATTTATGTGGCTAAGGTGTATATTATTCATCCAAATCATGTTGTGGTCATAAAGAGAATCATTTTATTTTTAGTAATTTCAGTGGCAAATAAGCATTTTGAGGATAAATTTGTAACTCTAATAGATTATTTGACTAATGTTCATTAATCAGGTAATAACTAACTATATGAATGACACATAATCTCAATGTTAATACTTCTACTCTTAAGGAATTATTTAACAGATGGCTTCTGATTTATTGAGGAGTTGTTAGAACATCAAAGCTTGTGGAACTTGGCAAATGACATATTGTATTTGAGTCTAATAATTTATTTCCAATGTTATTTTATAAATTATCTTTTTTCATAATTAAGATTAACACAAGCACAGTTAAATACATCATTTCACTGAGAACAGACATGCCACTATAGATACCATGAAACCATATAATTTGCCAAAAAATCTTTGTTGCGTATGTGTGATATGCCACCTATACAGAGGTGAATGTTTGTTGATCGTTCACAGACATTACTACAATATGTATGAATCTATAGTTTCAGATGGACTACAATATTATAATTACATGAAGCACAGCAAAAGATACTCTGCAATTTTTTTTTCAAAAATAAATTAATTCCACAATTTTACAGACATATGCAGATCCATTTCTGTGCTTACAAACATGCTCTGGCTCATCTGATGGGTGTAGAGCCCACCTTCCCTTGACCTTGTGGTCTACCTCCCTTGAGAGCACATTTTTTTCTTGTCCTTGTCTCTGCCACATACCCCACAAGAGTACTCCCACCTTACACCTTCAAATTCTCACCATCTTCCTACTCCCAAGCCCCAGGAACCTGCTTTTTACTCCCATTGTGCTCCTGAAATTGCTTTCTTAAATGTCACCGAGTGTCAACAGTTGCTGATTCAATTCTTCCCTCTTAGACTTCTCTGAAACACCCTTGATACTACTCATATATACATATATCATTTTACCAATCCATTGCTCAAAGTTATGACTTTTTATAGGGCTTCTAGGTAGGGCAACTTTTAGAATAAAGGCATATACCCTCTGACACACTCTCACATGAATGACTGAACAAGCTTAAACGTTATTATCTATATAATACAAGTGGATATACTGAATTTTTTTTACTTCCTGCAAGTGGAAATCCTCATCATTATAAGGCAGTCTGTGTTTTGCTTTCAATTATTATTATTGCAATTTTTTGATAGAGACAGGGTCTTGCTATGTTGTTCAGATTGGTCTTAAACTCCTGGTCTTGAGCAATCCTCCTGCCTTAACCTCCCAAGGTGCTGGGATTACAGACATAAGCCACCATGCCTGCCCCCACCGCTTTTCTTTTGGTCATTCTTCCCCTGATGTTTTTTTTTTTTTTTTTTT
>NW_007210648.1:26381-40135 GCF_000164805.1 Carlito syrichta | reverse complement strand
TTTTGAGTTGGAGTCTCACTCTGTCGCCCAGACTGCAGTGCAGTGGCTGCTCCCGGCCACTGCAACCTCGACCTGCTGGGCTCTAGCGATCCTTCTGCCTCAGCATTCCAAGTAGCCGGAATTACAGCCATGTGCTACCACGCCTGGCTGATTTTTTGATTTACTGTAGAGATGACGTCTCGCTGCCCAGGCGGGTCTCGAACCCGTGGGCTCAGGAATCCACTCACCTCAGCCTCCCAAAGGTGTGGGATTACAGGCTGAGCCACCGAGCCCGGCTACCTGATGTATTCTTAAAGGTGCCCATGCATGGGAGGAATCCACAGCTATTTAACCGTTACCATAAATACTTTTCACAGAAGCCCATGGTACATGATACAGATTTTTCTCTCCACAAAGTCTTTATTTTCTACTTGCATTCACCCACAGTCTGAAGAGAATTCATAGCTATGCTGTCTACAAACACACTCTTAGGTTCCAACTTTTCCCCAAATTGTTTCCTTGAGATCTTCATAGATGTTCTTGTAGAGAACATCTATGAAGATTTTCTACTTTGCATTGCAATGCCAATGTGTTAGCAAGGTACTTTGCTAACATTTGGAAAGTAATTGTCACATGTGAGGAAACATTTGCAAACCTCTGAGTCCATTTCTCCGAGGACATTTCACTTCCTCTGCTCACATCAAAGCCCTAGACCCCAACACCCAATAGGCTTTCCTCAGTTGAGTTTTCAGGGTGTTGTTTCTTCTCTTTCCTCACAAACCTCACCACCCTAACTCCCCACCCAGACATTCATTCAAAAGACATTTTTTTTTTGTTTCACTTTTGAAATGAAGGCTGATGTTCAGTTCTAGATTTAGAATGGTTATATTTTTTTCTACTTTGCATTGCAATGCCAATGTGTTTTTTTTTTCCCTCCAGTTTTCTTTTTCAAAATGTCAATGGCTTTAGGGGGTACAAATAATTTTTTTTTTAGTACACAGTTGCATTGTATGGTGGCGAAGAAGCTTGGGCTTTAAGTGTACCCACCACTCTCACCTGTGCACATTGTACCTGATAGGTGAATTTTTCATTTCTCAACCTCTTCTACTCTTCCTCCTTCTGAGTTTCCAATGTCCACTATACCATAGAATGGTTATATATTTTAAAAATTCATTTCTTCATAGAAATTTAAAAGGGGACCACAGGCAAAACAACAACAAGACTTCTTCAACAATAGTGACAGAAGCTGCTAAAATGGACCTTACTTTGCCTCACAGGGCCAGACCAGGGGCCTTCTGGGAGAGCATCAGCCCATCTCTGCTTCAGCTCAAGTGAGAGAGTTTGCATTTCATTTGTCTATGCTCATTCTCTCAGGGTTTCCAGTCATAAAAGTAGTTTAAAAAGTTCTGGATGCGAATAGGCTCTGAAGGGACAATTTCTCAGAAGAGGTCCAAAGTGCCCTGCTTAAATGACTCAAGGCCCAGGCTCTAAGTGACAAGGCCATGGTGCACGGTTATTTGTCTTGGGACTGAAAGAACATGGAAAGGGAATGAGGTAGTATTGTGGGCTCAGACTTCCCTAATTTAAGAATGACTGGTGTCCAGGATGGGTCTACCTGGGCAGCTAGGACGACACATGGCAGACTTCCAGCCATCTCAAGGGTGCCAAAACAAGGGGATGTGCAAAATTTCTTGCCTGAAGATGTTCATTTATTTATACATTACTTCTTTGTCCCATCCCCCCAGACAGCTAAACTAGACTTGCCTGGAGTTTTGGAAGGGAGCAATGAGCAGATGTTTGTGATGTTTTAGTTAAGTTTGACCTAAAAGTAGAAGAATGAACTAAATGACACACCAAGATCCTTTTTGTTAAACAACCAATATTAGAATAGCAATTAGTTTAAATATTCCCATTAGCCCACTTTTGGGTTTACTGGGGAGCTTTACTAATGGCAGGATTTAGCAACAGTAACCTCTGTCATGCTGAATAGATGCTCTCCAGCTGCTGAACTGTAGAGTGAGTTTCTGTAAGGTGAATTGTATTTGTCACTTTTAAAAAATATAATTTTCCATAATAAAAACAGAGATGTAACCCTCAGTGAAAAAAAAAAAACAAACCAACATTACAACGTGACCAGGTAGAATGCTTTGCTTGGCCAGGAGTGGTTAAGGAGCCACTTTAGAAATGTAACTTACCTATGGAATGAGGAAAGGAAACTGCCCACTATTGGCTTCCCCTAGGTGTGCCTGCTAATTAAATGCAAAGCTGTAGAGGCAGCCCCAGTCCCAGAGGCAATCACAGTGGACACAATGATCACACCAACAAGTGCAGGCCGGTAAAGCCTGTCCTGAGATTTTCACCTTGTCACAGCATAAAGTGGGAGTGAGAAGGGGCTCCTCAATCTCATTGTTCATCTGTTCAACCAATAGCAAATGTTTATTAATCATATCCTATTTTGGCAAGCCAAGAGCTAGGCTCTGGGAGTACAAAGATGAATAATATACGAGGCCCTTGTTCAAGGAGTTTATTATTTCCTGCAGGTAAACCAGGTAGGGTGTCCCTCTGAACTGATCAGCATTAAGTGGATGACTGCGATCTTGGCATCTTTTGCTTAGAATGACAGAATCACTGTTTAACCTACATCACAGGATCATAGAATTTTGTAACATGAACGGGCCCTAGAGATTCTTTTAGCAAATTGAATTAAAATTAAATGATCATTATAGTTCTTTATAAATTGCCAAAAGCTAAACAAACATTATCATCTGGTCTAAGCCTCTTCGTTTATGAAGGAAGGAGACTGACACAAAGTTAAATGACTGCCCAATGTCTTATAGCTACAGAGGTTATATAACATTCATAACCAATATCTTATTTTGTTGTCTAATATACATAACTAATATGTTATTTCAAATTGGATTATAAAGAAGTAACTATGAGAAATAAATTGTATTGAGGAAAATGTTGGAAAGTCATTTTGTACTGAAGATCTAAAAAAATAATAAACAAGAATAGCCTACAAGCAAAAAGATTATGTTCTTATAAGGAAGCACTTAAGTAATAATTAATTGTGCATATAATTATGCAATGGTTTAGTTGCATTTCAGAGAGTGTCTGTGGTAGGCAGAGTGTCTGTGGATGGCCCTCCAAGTTTTCCCACCCTAATTCCCACAGGTGTCCGCCTTCGTGTTAACTTACAGCATGGTTTAAGGTAAGCACTGACATCCTGCAGAATCCTGGAGAATATAATTAAAATTTGGTTTATAAGTGTTTTACTGACATTTAGTGAATGATTATAGTACTACCTGCTGTTTGTTCTCTAATAGCTCATCATGAAGTTTATTTGGAAAAGACATTAGCAGCAATTTGTCAACAGCCTCTGGAAACCAAGTGACAAGGAATTCACGTTTTACAGTGATGCCAAGTATTAGGCATGTCCTTGCAGGTGGGATTTCTTCATCCACTCATCTGCCAAAGGGACAGTTCACACAGGGACTCAGATGATTTGAAGCCACACCATGATAAATTCTAAAAGCCAGCAAGAGGCAGAATGAGCCATCCCATCAAATGGCCTTTGTCACTTAAACTTGAGAAGCTGCATGGAATTTTTGTGTCTAATGAACTGTAATTCTTTTGAAAAGGATAATTTATTTTTTTAAAAAGTATGGAATTGCCCTGTCATCATGCTTGGTGCCTGAGATTGCAATTTGGGGTCACTAGATACTTCTTATTCATACTATAATGTCTGGCATGGGTTGGCATACATATGATCTGAAGGAGTGAATTATTATTATTAAGTTTATAATTGATTTATTATTTATACAGCTCTTTTATTTAATTATTTCATTTAATCACCTCATCATCACCACTCTGGAAGGTAAAAAATAATGTTTTCATTATATAGAAAAAGAAACTGAAGTTTGAGAGGTTTAATAAGACCAAAGGGTCGCCTCTGGTCTTTCTTCTAATTCCTGATGAGAGTTACTGTTTATGGAACAAATTCGGTGCTGGTGTTGGGAAGATTTTTCCCATATATTCAATCACCAAATTCGTTCCTAATTAATTATTTCCTCACACCAGGAGGTAAGTATTTTTATCTCGTTTTCGATAAAGTCTCAATAAGCTTGTGTCATTTGAGTCGAAACCCATAGGCTATGATAAGAAGATTGAAGCTTAGGGTTCTCTACTCAGGAGGATATAGATCTTCCAGTCATTACTCAGACACTCTTCCAGCTAAAGTAAAAGGTTATTGCTATTCTCATTTTAAAAAAAATCTGACAGGCACATAGCACTGACTTAAAGCATGGTGAAAGCTATAATAGCTTAGTTGAAGAGTCTGTTTTTTTTTTTTAAACCTATAGGTTATTATCCTGTCCATATTAATTTAATTTTACCCAACAAGTATTGTGCAAATTCTTTGTGGTACCCAATGTTCATTTCCCCTTCTTCCTGAGAGACAGAGTCCTGATGTTGCTGAATGTGCTACAACAGAGATGGCATTTCCCACCTTCTCTTGCAGCTAAGCACAATCATGTGAATGCATTCAGGATGGGATCTCCAGGGAAGCTTTGAAAAGGGCCCTTTCATCTTCCCCTTTCTCCCTCACTGGAATGTTGATATGCTTTCTGGAACTCTGGCAGCCATCCTGGGTCATGAAGCATCATTGTGAATTGAAGCCAAGTGTCAGGGACAATGGAGAAGAAAGAAATAAGGCATCTAAATGCCTGATGACATGATGGGACAACTGGATCAGCTTTGGACTTCTTATCTGGAATTACCATGTGAAAGAAATAAGTTTTTATCTTGTTTAAGTCACCATGCTCTCCAGATTTCTGAATGCAATTTCTATTTTATGGAGTACAGGAAAGCACAGCAAGTTATACTTATTAGTCTTTGGGAAAGAGAACTCCACAACTCACTAGAGTATGGCCTGAATATGACTTGATCTAATGAAAACGTAAACCTACTGGAGAAGCATCCCAGAGAAAGAAGAAATTAATTCTGCTAAGAAGAGGGTATGAAGAAAGGCTTCTTGCCCCTCACATGGGGGGAGATAAGATGTGGAAGAGAAAACCCAGTAAGCAAAAACCTGGAGACCAAGAATCTGAGTTTAAGTAATGCTGAGTTTGTTGCAGCAAATGACATTAGTATTTCTGAGATGATTTTCTAGAATTTTTCAGCAAAGCATTGATCAGTTATGGACTTTGCTTTACGGACCCAGATCTAAACCAAACCACAAGTTCCTATGTGCCACTTGAGATATTGTCTATTGGCACGTTCAAGTCTCTTTATTTAAACGTATCACTTAAGTGGTGGTATTTTAAGCCATAGAAAGAGTCAACGTCCTTTAGACATTTGGTTATAATTGAGTAGCGATGACCTTCCTAAGATTCAGTTTCACTGTTTCAGGACAGGATTAAAAGCTTTCTGTGACTGAGGTAGGGTCAGGGGGAGAAAAAGAGGGGAAATATATATATGGGATCCCTCTTACACCTGACTGTCTGTGGCAGGAGTGACTGGCTGATGGCTTTGTTGCAGGGGGCAGGCTGAAATGGTGAAGAATTCTCAAAGGCAGGAGGGTGAAGAATTAGAGCTCCAACCCCAGTGGCTAATGACACCTAGGAAACTTCAGAAGCTGACAGCAGGTCCTAGACTTCTCCCTCTGGTGTCCACCAAATACCCAACTGACTGGAGTGTGATCAAATGAGATGAAAGTAGAAATGATCCAAACCTCTTCCAGGTTGAGACCCAAAAGTATCCTGTGTGATCACTCTGCCCTATCTCTCCCCACTGTGGTGACACTGGATCTTGGATTCCAGATGTCATAGCTACAAGGTGGGAGCACCCTGGGTACCTGAATCACTACCTGGAGGAGATCCTTGTAGAGGAGGTGACTTCAAAGCATCAGTCTTTCTGTGAGAGAGAAACAAGCCTTGATTGTATAAAGACATTGGAACTTGGGAATTATTTATAATGGCAGCTAGCAATAATTACTTTGATTTGGACATTACTCCTTGGCAAGAAAATAATAAGTAAGAGGTGGTGCACCTTTGATTAGGAGCATGGGATTTGGAATTGATATAATACAGGCTTTGGCTTGATTCCTGGGTGAGTTTGGGCAAATTTCTTAACCTTTTCAGTCCCTGATATTTGTCTATAAAATGGGAATAATGGTTGTATCTCCTTCCTAGGGCAGTCTTCTTTTCCTTTCAAAGTGCGGTTGCATAGACCACCTGCATCAGAAATACCTACAGCCCTGTTAATACTGAATGCCTGTCTGAAAGCTACAGAATCCAAATCTTTGTGGGTGGGAAGAGGCTTGGAAGGTTATGTTTTTAACACGCTCCCCAGGTGATTCTTATGCTGACTAAAGTTTGAAAACTACCATTCTAAGGGGCTGTGAGGATTACATGAGATAACATGAACCAAGAGCTTAGCACCTTATCTGGCCCATGATAAGTGCTCAATAAATGGAAACAATTATTTTTATCATTAGAACACATAGTAGTATAGACTCTGGCTTACTCAGAAAATCTGGGCAATAGATCTTTGCAGGGGCGGTGTCTTCAAAGCATTTGTCTTTGTGTGAGAGGAAAATAAGTCTTGGTTATATGAAGACATTGGAATGGGGAAATTATTTGAAATGGCAAATAGCAATACTTAACTCTGATTTGAACATTACTCCTTGGCAAAGAAAATAACAGGGAGATGGTGTACCTTTGATTAGGAGCCTTTAGGGGTGGAAGGGCTCAATCAACAAGAAGGGTAAGAAAGGAGATGGCATTACTCTTTCTCAGGATTATAACTCTGACCTCAAAGGGAGCAGGGAGACAGGCACACTGAATGTAACCTGATTTGACTTAAATGGAATATTGAGGAAAATTGCTGTGATGGGTTGAGTATTCAGCAACAAAATAACAACCTGAAAACAGATAAAGAAGCAGGTCTCTCTCCTATCAGCAAAATCCCTTAAGACTCCCAGGCCTTACGATGGTGAATTTTTAAGCATGATGGAAATGCGTTAATGAGCATAGAAAAATGTGGTTGAATGGTGACCACCATGCCTGAAGCTCTGTTGAAAAATTATTGACAGCTATATTGCTTATTCCTGTAGTGGTTAGGAAATGAAATGCCTTTCTCTAATCAAGTAATTGCATTAAGGAGCTACTGGGAACATTTGGTTGCTTTTCCAGAATAGGCAAGAAGTCATCTGTGCTCCAACCAGGGTAACTGTCAAGAGCAGTTTGGCTCAAATTTCTTTGAGCTCAACTAACATATTTTTCTCCTCACACATTTGCAAGCAAAAGTATAAAAATGAAGTCAACGAATAGTCAAAACAAAACAGCACATTCGTAATAAATCTTGACTGCTTCCAAAATGAAATTCAAGCAAAAAGATGTGTTTTCGTTTTTCTCTTTTTAGGGGAGATGGTGGGGATGTGGGTTTGGACACTGCCTTAAGCCCTAAAATGAGCAGGAACAGAGGTGGGATCAGTAGGATCTCCAGTGACTGAGGCAGAAAATCTTGTGACCAGTCTTCACTGCAGGGAGACCCACTGTGCATTTTGCTACAATCCAAACAGAGAGAGGCATTTTTCTAGTGGTGGTTGTTCCAACTGGCAGAATTTTTCTAAAAATACAAAGCCAAAAAAGTTTCTTGTTTGAAAGATTAACTGGGAGAAAATCATGAACACACAGAACAAGAAGCTATCAGTTTTTGTTGAAGTAGTGATAGTGAAATCTCAAGGCCCTTAAGTCTTGGAAAGACCACTTTTACATTTGCACTTTCCTAGAGGTACAGTCAGTGAGGAAAGACATGGTTACTGAGCCATGTTATCTATACAATATCAAATTCTTAGCCAGTCTTGTTTGTCACCAAACTTGCGGGTTTTTGTGCTCTTGAAACAGGATGGGAGAACTCTTCACTCATGGACTGTGGTTCCAAGGCCCTGGATACTGAGCAAAGCAGATTCGAGTTGCCAGAATTTTTAAGCCCGTTCTCCTACATTCTTTCTCATGCTCCTTCTCTTCCTCTTGTTCTCTCCCATACCCAGTAATATGCAGGGAGTATAACTACATCATATAGCTCCATCCTCAAAGCTTACAAAATTATTTCCATTTGTGAGGTAAACTCTCTCCTTTTCCTCAGTATTGAATTTGCCCACTAGGCTTGCTGTGAAAAAATGAGCTTAGAAATAGTTTCCACATGGTGGGACTGCAGGTTGCAGTGCACAGTTTGTGCCCCACCCCGGGGCAGACACCCATATTTTTCTTGTTTGAAGGATGGTGTCTCATAAAAGGAGTGGATCTGATGCCAGGGCAAGTAAGGTGACATGAGAAAGAAGCAGGCTACCAAGCTTCTGAGCTTCATGACGTGGCGTTTGCCCTGACCTGTGACCAGGTTGTCTCCTTAGTGTCAAACTGGAAAAGAAATGCTGACTTGGCCAACGTGGGTGTGTTTGCTAATATTGGCTGACTGCTTTGAAGATGGAAAGCATTATGGGGCCCTAAATATGATAATTATTAATTATGAAACCTCACAAAACTCCCTGGAAAATGAGGGACAAACAGGCAGGAAATATAAATGTTTGTGACAGGAAGCTAGGAGCCAGGGTGGCTTGTGAAATGTCAGGACCTCAACATGCAGTGTCCTTACCTGGGGCAAGCCCGGAACTCTTTGAAAAGTAAATTCTTTCTTGAGCTAAAGTAGTAATGGAGGGTGGGGAGGAGAGGTACTTTAGAGACTTGCCTTTTTAAGCACCCATGGGATTCTGGGCAGAGGGTGCCTGTGTACCTCTTCTGTTTTGAGAGAAATAGAAGCATGGTGCTACAGGTGTGCCATGACAGAAATACTCCACTTGGAATTTGGTCTGGGCTTTTTCCTCATCCTTTCTCTTTTGTCGGAGGATAATAGGTCAATAGACTGAAGACCTTTGGGCCATTCAGATATTCACAAACTCTAGACATTCGTCGTGATGGTACTTAGGCGTCATAGTCATGACACTTTTGCATGGATCTTCGATTGAGGCACACATCCTTTGGTCATTTGATTGCATTTTTCAAACTTAAGCTTTCTTATCTTGGAACTCTTTAACCTTTTCTGGATCATCTAGAGGACTCAGGCTGTTGTGGCTGGCTATTGGCACAGTTAATGTAGATGACTGACTCTATGATCTTATCCAGGGGTGCAGGGCAGGGTGTCCATGCCAATATTCAACATGGTGTCTGTCAGGGAACCAATGGGGATTCATCCTGTCAGTGGTTTGTTTGGTTGAGTCTCCCATCAAATGCATCCTTACAAAGGATATTGATAAAATAAAAACCCCTTCCAGTATGTCTTTTTCAAGCATAGAGAAGAATTTGGGGCCACCCAGAGGATTCACGATGTTTTTATCTCCTATGAGATAAGGGTTCCCCAACAGGCTGATGTGTGGCCATGCTAGGAGAGAGCTGATACAGTGCCTCCTTACTGAGGGAGTGGACAACATGAGACTGCGCCTGTAGGCCGCCAGCTTCCAGCTGTGGGTTGTGAGTGAGCTCCTTTCCTGTTCTGAGATTCAGTGTTTACATCTGTAAAATGAAACATCACTGGACAAATGATCTTAAATTATTTTCTGCTCTACAACCTCAATGTCCTTAGAGTTAGGTCTAGAATGGTATTGCCAGGAAAAAAGGAAAAGTGGGTCTCATGACTTGCATGGGAAAAAACAACCAAATACCCAACCCTGGGCAAGGCCCTTATCCTCTCTGAACTCAACTCCTTAACCTCAAAATGGGGATCATAGCATATCACCTCATAGCATTCTAAGGATTACCCAAGTTTTTAGTTGTAAAGCACCCAGAACTGTGCCTAGCACATACTAAATGCAGTGTGAATGTTCATTAAGGAAAATAAACTATAGATTCCTTAGAAGGGGGTTAGAGAGAGACACAGAGAGAGATGCAAAGAGGTAGGGCCCACGAGCTAGCCACAAATGCATTAAAAATAAGACCAGAAGAGAGAAGAGAAAAAGACTTGAATGTACCAGAGATGCAAATGTTTAGAACAGGTTAAGAAGTTGGAAGAAGCTCACCCAGGTTTGGATGAGTGGTGGTGGGAAGTTAATTTCTTTAAGAACTGAATGGAGGCAGAAGCAGGGAAGCATCATCAAGAACAGTGAGACTGGCTGGGGCTAGCCCTGATAAGCCGCTTCTGGGCAGGGGCTGCTCCTTGCACAGAGCCCATCAGTCCTGAGCAAGAACAGCTGTGACTGGAGAGGGAACAATCACGCAGGATGGGCAGCCTAGTAGCAAGTGTGAGGGAATTCCCTGGAACCTAGATACATGTGGACTGGGAGGTGAGGACCAGGTGGGTGCAGGGCTTGACTGGCAGGTAAGGGTAAATTCAGGGGGCTCCCCTGGGAAATTGGATGCACGGAAGACACCTTGCACAAGGATGCCAGCCAGCAAAGATATAGAGGAGCAGGGCCTGGCCACACAAGAAGGAGTTCAGCAACAGATCGGGGTCACAAGAAAGGAGATCTGGAGATCTTCAGGAGCTAAACTGTTTTGGATGTGGTAGAGATGAAACAATGTGCTCACCAAATTCATTCCTTGTTCTACCTGGTTCCACGACTAGAGAAGGGTCCTGGCCTTCCTAGTAGGTAGAAACTGACTTGTGACTGAGTCTGACCAGTGGGTATGGGTAGAAGTGGGGGATATACTGGGCCTGGCCCTATAGCTTCTCCTACAAGTTCCTCCATTCTCGTTTTCCCCCATGGCCTGGGTGCAAACCAGCATGGCTTCTGTGGAAGGTAGAAGAACCACACATGGAAGAAAACTAGGTCACTGAATCTGAACAGGAATACTCATTTTGGACTTTATTGAGATAAACCACTTAGACTTCTAGGATTCTTTGTTATATCTGCTAGTATCACTCAAATTAAGGCTCCCATGATAGAGCCAATCTAAGGTTAAGGTCAAAGACATACTAAGACATGCCCAACCTTGAAAAGCAATAGAAGGCCCTTTGGTGCTTGGTCTTTGGCTTGCAAGGTGGCTGAGTTCTAAGAAAAAGCTTATGGTCAACCATGTATAATTTTTACCCAGAGTCCCTTGCGTTGTTGGCTATGACCAGATGAATGGACTCTTAGAGTTTCATGTGTCTGTGAACACATGGAAAAGGTGAGTGAAGGGATGTTGAATGAAGAAAGGACAAAGGACTTCATCAATGTCTTGGGGTGAGTGACAGTGGGAAGGGGAAGGGGAGTCTACTGGGGGGCTGCCTTGCAAAGATCCTCTCTTATTCAGGAAATGTATCATCAGCTAACGCCTTTGTGGAATTAGCAGACAATTTTGAAGATAAAATACTCTTGTAGCCTAAGAAGCATAAGTAATATGGTAGCCATAAGAAGTCCCTTGTTAGTGATAAAATTTTTACAAAATCGAGTACATTTTAAGAAACAAGGATATTCCTATGTTTTCTAAATATTTTGACTCACCACTTGGGAGAGCGATAAATTGTGACATATGAAGAAAAGTCTGGGTAAAATTTCTACTTTGAAACTTGGCAGTTCTGATCATCTGACCTTCCTGGTAGCTTGTGAAGACCCTGCCACTTTCCTTACAACTGTATTAGCAGGACCAAGATAGTGACCTCAAGGCAAGTAGTGGCAGCTCATATGTTTTACTAATAATGATATCTGACCCTAAGTCAGTCTATTATTATAGTTCCTAGAATGAGTGACCATCTTAGTCATGAAGTACACACAAAATTGTTTCTCAAATAAACTTTCCGTGAGAAGTAGGAGGATCAGGCATATTTGGTGTTGAAAGATGACTCTTTTCTCAGTAAATTTTGTTTCTGGACCAGTTTGCTTCTCTCAGAATACACTCTTCTGCATTTAAAAGTTCTTATTCCTGTTAATGGAAGTTGTATTTAAATTCCTTTTTTTTAATTTATAGATTTTTTTGAAGTCTGAGAAGTTCATTGCACTTTTCGCTCCCACTAAACACTTAAAAACACTTAGAAAGAAGAGGCTGTGTTTTGCCACAGGCAAAGGTCTGAGAACCCTCCATGACTTGAGTTTGCTTAGAACTCAAAACAGAATGTTCTGCTTGGCCAGAAAAAAATTTATCTGCTTTTAATTCTCTTGTTAACTCTTCCCTTTTGATAGGATTTGAGAGATAATATCATCAGGCAGCCAGGAAAGGAATGACATAGAAATTTGCAATGATCTGACTGGGTTTTTTCCCTCTGTTTGGTTAAATCTTAAGATTGTTCAACCATGGTTGTGATTGTTGTGTGTGTGTGTGTGTGTGTGTGTGTGTGTGTGTGTTTTATCATTCCATCTGGCATTCGAAGCTATACTCTTGGGTTTAAAAAGTTAAGCCAAAGGATCTTGGCCGTATGGTCCAAATCCAGATTTATGCACCATGCAAGTTTCCACTCCTTTGGTCACAGACATACACATCTCACTGCAATCATTTTGCAAAGAGTGATTAAGAGATGCTGAACATGGCATTCCTTCTGAGAGCAAGTAAGTAAATGGATCCACAGTTTTTACTTTCCTGTCTCGCACGGTTTTCAATTTCTTGACAACTTTGGAGAGCATGGCAGTGGGGATAAGATTTGAATATAGGTTCTTGTACTTTGCCAGTCAATTTAAGTGACTGTCCTATTGTACCCTAACAGTCCACAGCAAACAGAGAGAAGGAATAAGACAGCCATGGTCAACTTTGTTCTCGGTATGTTTTAAAACATGCTTTAATATGTTTTAGAACATGCACTTTGTTCTTGATATGTTTTAAAAGCTCTCAAGGTGGTTCTAAAGAGCAGTAAAGGCTAAGAACTCTGTTACAGAACCTTTAATTGTCTACAGGCTAGGCTGCAGGTCACTTGATGTCAGGCCTGGGACTCAGTGATGTTCATATCTCTAGCATTAAGCCCAGCATGCAACATAGAAGAAAAGTACTGATAAGCACCTAGGGTGTGGAGGAGCCCATACCTTGCTTTCCCAGGGTCAGTCCTGGCTTCCCTGGGCCCTGAGCCACGTGGCTCTGTGTTTATGTCCAAATGGGACAGAGGTGCTGAGGTCACATGGAAGATGACACCCTTCCCCACACCTGCAGAGAGGCTTTTCAGGATGCAGTGGCCTTTTAGAGCTCTAACAGAGAGGAGGTTTTGTTGGAAGACCAGGGAGCTGCTGAGTGAGCATGAAAAGCCCAGAACAGAGCATCATCACTAGCTCCAGTTTGACCAACAACCGACTGGCTCAGTATCAGTACTGGGCCTCAGCATCCTCAAATACAATGTGAGCTGATTGTACTCAGATGTCAAACTAATATCCTTGTATCTGATAAAATGCCAGGCCTAGCCACCACAGGGTGGGGGGAGGGGGGACTGGAGAGGAGGAAGAGGAGGAGTAGGCGAAAAGACCTGAATGGAGGAACTCTGAACACCAGGGAGGGCCTTTGATTTCCCCCGATATGGTGTGCCATTCAAGCTCCAGACCACCCCCAAGAAGTATCAGAATGGTACAGATCCGGAGGCCAGACAAGATGTGGCTTTTGACAGTGAATCAATGGGGGCATTATTCAGCACAGCTGTTTCTGTCATGATGCTGCAACAGAGAGACTCAGAGCACAGTGAATGTGGTCAGCAGATTCTTAGAGAAGGGAGGCTGTGGAGGAACTCACTTGACTGGGACTGGCTGTCAGCTATGAGGCACACTGAGCCCTGCACACCCGAGCAGTGGTCTTGGTCTCTGCATATTCTTTTTTTTTTTTTTTTTTTTT
>NW_007210648.1:15831-26361 GCF_000164805.1 Carlito syrichta | reverse complement strand
AGGCCCGCGCTGCCACGCCCAGCTAATTTTTTATTTATTGTAGAGATGAGGTCTCGCCAAGTTGCCCTAGTGGGTCTTGAACCCGCGGGCTCAGGTAATCCACTCACCTCGGCCTCCCAAAGCGCTGGGACTATAGGCTGAGCCACCGAGCCCAGCAGGTCTCTACATATTCTAGGAGTTGTTTTCTTCAACTTCAAATAGATAAAACTTATTTATGCAGTTGGAAGACTGGGACTGCATGCATGCAATCATTCACACGTTCATTCATTCATTTATTCAAGGTTCTATCCCTGCACTCGCAGAACTGATTAGGGAGAGGAAATGATAGCCTGCTGTGATAAAGATCTGGTCTAATTGGGAGACACGTGCTGACCCCTGAAGAACAGAGAAGAATCAAGTAACTCAACCAGGTGAACAAGACCTGTGACTCTAATAGTAACCTATTGAGGTTGTCTCCCTCAACAAGTTCAGAATGATTTTGGAGGTTGTGCACTTTATAGCATATAAGGACAGGATCATAGAAATACCCTATAAGCTAGGACTAGGGTGCGTAATAAGCACCTAGGGTGTGGAGAGCCCATGTCTTAGTTTCCCAAGACCAGTCCTGACTTCTCTGGGCACTGAGACACTGTTCTGTGTTTATATCTAACTGGGACAGAGGTGCTGAGGCCACATGGAAGTTGACGCTTGATTACAGACACACTCCAGGCCCAAATGCATGTCCCTCAGAGCAAGTATTGAAGAATACAAAGCTGAGGGAGGGAAAGTGAACGTCAGCCTCATAGGTTGGAGTGTCTCAGAGGTGAGCAAAAAGTCAGAAGAAGTAGCATGATGGACAGGGAAGTGGGAAGAGAAAACTTTGGTTTCTGATCCCACGTCCACCACAATCCAGCTTTGTGGCCAGGTGAGTTGTGTCTCTTTCTGGGCCTCAGCTTCCTCATTTGTGCATTGAATATAAAATGTCTGCAGTCTCTTCTGTCTTGCCCTGAGGGCATGACAGCTGGGCACAACATTGGTGCCCACAGCACTTTCAGCACACACACACACACACACACACACACACACACACACACATACACGCACTCAGGCTCACACTCACATGCACGCACACACACACCCACACCCATGTGATTGTGCACATTCATGTACTCATTCACACTGGCACCCTCCTACTCACATACACGCATGCATGAATACAGGCATGAACACGCACAAGCACACACAATCTCACACACATACACATTCTTCCATGCACATGCCCCACCCACACATATGTGCTCATGCATACATGCACATGCACATTTCTTTACATGTCCTTACACATGTATACACAGTTCCCCCACATGCACACTCCCATATACACATATGCATATACTCTCACATGTGCACACATACAGACTCACATATGCACACTCTCACATATGCACACAATCACATGCTCCCACATGTGCACACACATAGTCCTACACATCTACACACTCCCACACATGCATACATACTCAAATGTCCTCACATGTGCACACACAGACCCACACATGTGCACAGTCCCATATACGTACACACAGTTTCATGCATACAAGCACATAGACACAAACAGAGCTGAGTGTCCCATATGTCACACTTCATTTCCCAATTTTCAAAAAGCAGTAACAGACCAGTCAGGAAATGAAAATAAAAATCATCTGGAGTGTTTTTATACAATCCTGATGGTCTTGCAGCCTCTGGTTGAGCCCCTTTTTCCACTGTGTAGGGCCAGATGCTTCAGTTTTATGTAGGCACCTCTTGTAGGAAAACAAAGCATTAATATAAAAGAGCTAAAGTAAAGAAACTTATAAGAAAAAGCAAGAAAAAACAAGGAAGGGGGAAGCTCATCTATGCCCATCTGAAAATACTGAAAAGGATGTTTGGTGTGTTCTTTCAGGATCTTTGTATAAAGAACTGCATGTCCTTGTTTACTCTGTGGAGCTCCACTTCCTCCCTAGAATTCTTGGTGGTCATATTCACTAGTCGTGGGACTCTTCAGATGAAAATGCGAGCTACATGCAGCACACACATGCACTGGGCAGGGGAATCCCGTCAGGCAGGGCTCTCTGAAATCAAGAGCATTTCCAGATCAAGCAAATACCTTCTCGTTTCTCACCACTCTCTGACCTGCCTCCAAAGCACCAGAGAAAATCTGAGGGGACATTGCTCAGGGTCATACCTGGTTACACCTGCGTGGCCTGTGGTTAGCATATCTGGAAAGCCACAGAGAAAGTGAACATCCTTACTCCTGTACTCCAAGACAGGGATTACTATGGGCCAGCTCCATCCTAGAGCAGTCACTATGGAGCTGTCCCCTCCGGTGGATCTTGGATGTTGTCACATTTCAGTTCTGAGGTCTCACATTCAGTTACAAAGCGCTTTTCCATGTCTTACTTGATTTCATTGGCACACTTGTACACATTAGATAGAGACCTGTTTTACATATGAGGAAATTGAGGCTAAGAGTGATTAATTTGCTCAAGGTCACACAGCAAGAAAGTAGTAGAGCTTAAACTTGGATTTACATTATCTGAGTCCAAGTCAAGTTCTTTAACCAGTACATCATGAATAATCAAGAATATTTTAAATAATAATAAATAATAAGCTAATTTTTCTTTTAAAGGGTTTACCAAATGCCTGGTCTCATTTTAAGTGCATTATATGGATCGGTGTATTTAATTCTTACAGTCCTATGGGATGGGTACTTCTATTATCCCCAGTTAGCCTATTTGGAAATCAAGGCCCAGATGTTAAACAACTTGCCTGATGTCACATGGCCAAGGAAGAAAGAAGAGAATGCTTTGGTCTAACTGTCCTAATGTCCAGAAGAGGGCCTGGGGTCCTCACACCCACCGATGGTTTCAATGTGCAGCACTATAAGTATCTCACTCTGTCATGGATATCCACAGAGGGTGTCACCCCACCAATCAGTGACAACTTACTTTCTCTCCAAGGATCAGATAATTGATCCGATTATGGGTTTACTGCAAATGGAAATTAATGTCATTTTCTCTTCTACTTATTTTTGTCTTCCCCAACAAAATTGCCATTATGGTTACATATGCCATATAAGAATTGTAGTAATCTTGTTCCTAAATTAATTTCCATCCAAGAGTTTTCGATTTTCACTTTTTATGGTGATGGAGGTTACAAACAAGGAAACTGCAATTACCGTAAGTGGGTCTCTTCACTAAATGCAACGGATGAGGTGATGGGAAAAGGACACAGGAGTCTGAGAGCAAGGGCATATTAAAACATATGGTAGCTCACGCCTGTAAACCCAGCACTTTGGGAAGCAGAGGTGAGAGGATTGCCTGAAGACAGGGGTTCAAGACCAGCCTGGGCAACTTGGCAAGACCTTGTCTCTACAAAAAAAAAAAATTAGTCAGGCCTAGTGGCACATGCCTGTGGTTCCAGCTACTTGGAAGGCTGAGGCAGAAGGATCACCCGAGTCCAACTGATTAAGGCTATGGTGGCTGTTGAGCGTGCCACTGCACTCCAGCCTGGGTGACATAGTGAAACTCCTACTCAAAAGAAAAAAAAAAATCACTCAGACAATTAGCCAATTTTTTCAGCAACTGGAAAAAATCTTAGGAATATAATTAAAGCAAGTTTACAAACATGTTATAAAAAATAGTGTTTTTCATGAAAATATGCTCAGCCTCACAGAGAAATGCAAATCAAAACCACAATGAGATATCACTTAACCCCAGTAAGAATGGCCATCATCAATAAAACAACAACAGATGCTGGTGAGGATGCGGAGAAAAACGAACGCTTCTATACTGCTGGTGGGAATGCAAACTAGTGCAATCTCTTTGGAAGACAGTGTAGCGATTTCTGAAAGAACTAGAAATTGACCTTTCGTAGGACCCAGCAATTTCCCTATTGGAAATATACCCAGAGGAACTCAAATTATTCTACAAAAAAGATACCTGCACACTTATGTTTGTTGCAGCTCTATTCACAATAGCAAAAACATGGAAACAACCATGTTGTCCATCAAAGCTGGACTGGATTTAAAAAATGTACATATACACAATGGAATATTATGCAGCCATAAAGAAGGACAAATATATGGACTTCGCAGCAACTTGGATGGATTTAGAGTCGATCATATTCAGTGATCTATCACAGAAACAAAGAACAGAGAACCATATGTTCTCACTCATATGCGGACCTTGAACAATTATCATAATACTATAAGAAAGGGATTGGCAGTAGTGGGAAACTGCCAGGGGAGGGGGATGGGATTGGCAGTTGAGGAAAACTGCCAGGGGAGGGAGGAACACACCTCATCAACAAGGGTACCTGCATAATCAACGTTTGTATACCTAACCCTGAATTGTATCCCACATCTTAAAAAAAAATAGTGTTCTTCCATTGAGCTTTTGATCGAACAGAAGAATTAGTTGATAGATCCCCTCACAAGGTCACTGAGATTGTGCTGTGCCACGTCAGCACCAGCGGGGAAGACTGAACTCCACCTGTATTCCCCTGAACCCTATGACCCAGTGTTGTCACAAATCAGCCCTTTTGTGGGCATTCACAAGGCCCCAAGACTCATTTCTGGTGTTAAGTTGAAAAGGTCTAATTTAGTGTTTTAAAGACAAATAATTCTAAAGCCCCACAGTGGTAAAAAGTGACACAGAGTCACATTAAATAAATTGACAAGGCATGATGTGATAGCAACAGTGACGGGGACCCATTGATACCAGCACTAGGATCCTCTGAGACCTCTCTAGCAGGGTCCTGAATATTTGATTGAAGGACTGCGATCGGAAGACTGACTAAATCATCCTGCACTCTACTGGGGCAAGGGTCATTTGTTTCCAAGGCAGCTTCCATCAAAGAGAGTTGCAATCAGCTGTGTCACACAGGCTCCTATTCAGAGAAATACGTTTTGAGGCCTCCAAAATGCAGGTGCAAAGGCTGAGCCAACTAGAAAAACAGTGGATGCCTCCACAGCCCCACTCTCCAAGCCCTCTCCCTTGAAGTTCTGGGGAAACAGTGATCGACATTTCCAGGATGTGGTATTCCTTCCTCAGCCCTGTACCCTGAGCCCAGCTTTCTGCAACCTTCCCCAGGGCCAGCAGGTCCTCAACAGGCAGGTTGCCTAGTCACTTAGATTTAGGACTGCATCTGGCTTTTCCGTCTATGTCCGAATGAGTGAGCTGGTCTGCAGCTCTCTGTGGAGCTCTGGTGTTGTGTCGTGGCTTTGGCCTAATGGTGCCTTGAAGTAACGTGTCCCTTGCAGAGTCCTTTAGACCTGCAAGGCAGTGTGGGATAATCAGAGAGGATGCTGAGAAACTCTAGAAATTGAATTCTTGATGAAAAGGATCTTTTGTCATGATCTCTGACCCAGGACCCTCTAAAAGCAGTGACTTGGGGAGCCCTGAGAGGAGCAGCCAACATGGAAGGGAGTGGCTTTGGAATCATTTGTTAGACTTATCCTCCACATCCTCACAGAGGTAAACTCCTTTCTCTACCTCACCCACTCCCTGTTGTCTTTTTTTTAATTCAAGACTAAGACTTTCTAAACTGTTCTTTTTCCCTGAGTCCAGTTGATTGGTTTATAACAATATTAGTATGAGATGCAGATGAGGAGAACTAATGCAGCCTTGCTTCCAGGCGCTTCCTCTCCAGACCTCAAGAGTTTCAACACTGGAACATTACAACACTGCTATAAAGGTGTCCATGAAGGATCTACCACAGTGAGTGTGTGGTCTTACCTGAGGAGAACTTTAGTGACTCACCTGAGGGTGAATAACTGCCCTTTTTAATTTGAAAGAGTGATGCTGACAGAAAGTCTTGTCATTTCTGAACTTTGTACTCTCCTTAGTGGGTGCTAAATTCATGCCTTTTAGGAAGCCTTATTTGGGTTTACATCTAGCTAAAACAATTCAGTAATCTCACAGGCAATTCTGCAATAGGTCTTGTCGTGATGAAATCAAGAGAGAAAAGTTCTCATTTCCCATTTAGAAACTGTTGAGCAGAGAGGTATAAGCAGGCTTTTCCTATTACAGCCTCCTTCTATGTGAAGAGGAAGTTCAGTTTTCATTTATCTCGAGCCCTTTGAAGTACAAGCCCCTGTCTGCTTAATGGCTCAAACCAAAGAGACTAGGATGAATTCCTTTTACGTTAAACAAACCCACGTCTGAAAAAGTAGTCATATTTCTAAACAAGTAAACCTCCCATGACTTTGGTGGTCACAAGCTGAAGATGGTTATCCAACAAGGTTACTAATGGAGTAAAAATTGAATGTACTTTTAGCAAGAAGTTGATGGAGGTGACTGGGGACCCTCTGACAGGTTTTCCAGCCATAATCCCATCTCTTCTTCTAATCTGTTCTATTCTCAAGGTAGTCTGTCTCCTGATGGGACTGAGGAAAAAAAAAAAGAAAAAAGAAAAGAAAATGGAGACAGGAGAGAGGGCAAAAAAGAAGAAAAGATAAAATGTGGAGAAATAGCAAAAGGAAATGAAAAGAACTTTATTGCTCAGTTTCTTCTCCTGCCTGACCCAATTATCAGATTTTGCATTTAAGTTTAAGACAGTAGATCAAACGGCAAGAGGCACTTTGTACTTCTGCCAGGAGACCATATGATATCTCTCAGTGACTCTCCTGCATGCCAGGAAGACGGAACCATGCCTCTCTGCTGGGTCTGCATATGGTGCAATGTGTAAAAAAAAAAAAAAATAGTGAATTCAAAAGTGACTGCTCTCATGGATGAGGTCCAGGATTTACGGCATTTTATCAGCTAAAGCAAAAAAGACCAGGCACAATCTAATTATAACTTTCCACAAATAAGTCAAAAAAAGAATAAGAACTGAAAGAAGGACAAAAGGCTGGGGTCACGCTTACTTTGCAAAATTGATCATCTTGAGGGTTGTTTTTATGGGATACAGAACTCTTTACAAAGTATGGATCATATCTGTTCTGGGTGTTTTGACGTTTCTTGTGGTGTCTCCATGAACACCAAGGGCTGGATGGCAGACATTCATGTCTTCTTGTAGTTGAGCTTGCCTCCTGAGAGAATTATCTAAGAACATGCTTGTTATGCATTGCGATAGTTTACACGGGGCCTGGTCTTTAATGTGTTTTCATGCTTTTAGACATGGCTTTGCATAGCTCAATGGAACAGATGCTTTGGAGAGGTCACCTTTTACTCCCCAGAATTGTAGCAGCATTAGGAAATTTGAACTTCAACTTCCTAGGCTGAGGGCTTGAGAGGAAACATAGTGGATGGATGTCCCACCTGCCACAGTAACAAGTTTTGGAAGCACTGCAAATGACCTATAATGACTCCATTAATTAGGTTGGGCACAGTCACACTTACTTTTCCAAATTAAATCAGCTAATATTCCTTAAAGATTGTTCAAGTTCAGCCCTTTTCCTGGGAAAAGATGGATGTGGCAGAATATAGGCACCGCTGTTTTGTTCTGATCCTGGACAGCTGAATGTTTTAAAACTGACCTTTGACCTCAAAGGTCACCTTCTCCATGACATCTTTCAGCTCCAACTTCCCTTCACCCTGGAGGAGAGACTCACTTCTTCCTTTCTACCTTTACTGAGCTCCTAAGTCGGTAAGAGGTCCAGTCATGCTTTGCTGCAGCTATTAATATATGTATCGTATTCTCTACTTCTGTGAACTCATTTAATCCTCACAACAGCTCTGTGAGATAGGCACCATGCATGTCCATTTTTCAGACTATTATGAACCCATCATACGATGATGAAAAACCTGGGCGTATGTAGCAAGAAGTTAGTTGGTCAATCTGGGTGAACAGCATACAGCAGTTCTTTGTATTACTCTTGCAACTTTCCTGTACGTTCAAATTCTTTCAAAATGGAAAGAAAAAAGAAGACCTCCAGAGTTAGATAATTTTGGATTTCAGTAGTGGCTCAGCCACTGACTAGTTGTTTATAAAGTAAGGATTATACATATATTAGCTCATTTGACCTTCATATTCTTGTAAGGTTATGTAGGTATTATATATTTACCTCAGACTCAGGAAACTGAGGCTCAGAGAGGTTGAAGAATATATTAAAAAAGTCTGTATTTGTATATCCTATGCTATGCTTATCCACAGTTTGAATTGACTAATTTACATCCTGTAGAGCTCTCTAGAGCTGTGAAGAAATACAATGTTGGGTCAGTTCTTTTTATTAAAGAGAATTTATAAGAATACATAGTAACTGCCAATCAAGACTTTGACCTTAAAAGATGTAACATGCAACTTAAAATGTCTTAATTTCCATTAATTGATTTCTATATATAATATATCAATATGGAGGATCCTGGAAAAAGGCTAAATAAACATTTGGAACTTTATTTTAAACTCTTTCTTGTATAATTTAAAGAATGATAGTTATTTTACTTTATATTGGCAAATTACCTTATTATCTTGATCACTTTTACCACCTTCTAGGCACATTTACAATTTTTGTCATCCATCCATCCATCCATCCATCCATTCATCCATCCATCCATCCATTTATCCATCCACCATCTTATCTATCCACTCTTTTATCATTCATGATATATGATGCAGGTACTATGAGCAAGATCTTTGTTAAAGGGAGGGTACATGTCTTGCTTGCAATGAGTTGGGGGAGGGAGGAGATACATGCATAACCACACCAGAAGGTAGGGCCTAGGTCAGTGAGAGGTGAGAGATAGGGAGGTAAACTCCCCCAGCTCAGAGGGGTCAGACATGCTTCTTTTTGGAGCCCATGAATTGCAACAATCAAACCTCAAGCACCACAATTTTTTTCAGAACAAGCATAACAACATGTTGTGTGGTTCACCAGCTCCTTATAAAGGATTTCTGTGGCCTACCCTGATGAAGCAGTGCATTGCATTTATATCTCTACTGGAAGAACAGTCTCTGGTATGACTTTAATGACCCTTTGCAGGGTTGTAGCCGGTCATTTGGAGACCATAATTTTTAAAATATAGTTTAGAACTCTTTCTCCTTAACACATTAACAGTCCAACTTTTAAGTTTATGTGATATTTTAATATCCACTGCCCAGGTCTTTCTACAGTTTATTCCATTTATGTGACACCTGGATAAGCTCATTTTTACTAGAAAAACTGGAGATTTCACTGACTTCCAGATGATTCCTAAAATATTGAACTAAAGAGCCCAACACTGACCCCTGGGGGCCTGGAATTCATACATTTCATCTATGAAAATATCTGTTTGGTTTCTGGCTTCATATCGATACTCTATAGCAAAACATATTCTAATTCTATGGTAATTAAATACATAGAAGTTTCACTAGGCTCTGTGCCAAAGAATCTTTGCAAGTGATAACTGATTATATCTGCAGGCCCCATGAGTCCACTTGTTTATTCTCTACCTAAAGAAACTTATAATACGCATTGCCCTAAAAATCAAGTAGTTGAAAACAACCAAAATCAAACCTGTGTTCCTAAACACATGGTTAAATATAATTTTTGTTACCATCACTAAAGACATTTTCAAGTTGGTAGAATTCTATCATGAATCCTACTATGATATAAAACAATGCCTTTGACTGAGCTCTTGTGAAAATGAGGTGTTTATATGTTATTTACTATAGACTACGTGCTATAATGGATACATGACCCATGACTTTCTCCTTAAAGGAAAAAATAGTTTGGAATTTTACATTGATTAACTATAGAATGATGAGGATTCCTGTTCCAGCTGGCGATGTGCAACCTTCCATACAGACATCCTTTGCCAGGTGTCTTCTATTATAATAGTCCTGTGTTGTGCAGTTGCATGTATAGAATCCATGGGTCACAGAGCCTGGTTCCCTTTGACGCTTTTCTCCCTAAACATCTTGTTGATATTATTAACCTATTAGTTTTACATTAGTGACCCCCAAATCCATGTCTGCAGCCCACAACTCTTTCCCTGGCTTTCTAGACACAGATTTCTGGGAAATCTTGAGAGCCCTACTTGTATATTCCATGGTATCAAATCCAATATATCCTAAACAGATTCACTTGGATGGATTTCCCAGATCATTAGATTGCCTCAGATCTATCTCCTAGAGACTCTATCTTTTGGTTTTTAGACCTACACACTTATATAACACGTGGAGGGGGTGGAGGTAAGACTCTTTCAATCATGCCCTTTAAGGTCCTAGATAATATTCTCACTCTGGTACCTCCAACATTATATTGTAATGGTTGGTATATTTGATTGTCTCCCTTGCTATATAGTTATCATGCTGAGGACAAATTATTGTCTGTGGTTGGAGATAAATGAGGGAAGGACAAATCTCAGCAATTTACTGACTGACTTCCTGACTGGGAATGGACAATTCACATAATCTTTCCAGGTCCTGAATCCAATGTGGTCATGTATGGAAAATTTTTGCGAGTGAATTTATAGTGCTATACAGATATAAACTAATTTTTTCTTTTTTTAAAGATGGGTAAGCCGGGCTCGGTGGCTCAGCCTGTAATCCCACGCCTTTGGGAGGCTGAGGTGAGTGAATTGCCTGAGC